>NC_136499.1:4262401-4272401 GCF_053919585.1 Euprymna scolopes
GCATGTGACAAATCTCAATGAAATTGGTTTTCAAAACCTGTTCAACCAATTGAAATGTCTCCATCGTCTATTTGTTACTTATTCTCTTTCTTAATGCAGAAATAATTACAGAAATTAAACTCTATCATACAACCAAAATCCTTCTTCTTTTTTACTCGTTTTCACATCAAACAAAGCATATTGCCAATTGGATGCAAGGGGCTACTATTTGGGAACGTGTCTATCAAGGCACTGTGGGGAGTTGAGCAGCAAGATGTCTGTTTACATTACATTTAAACTTCAGCAGGTTAGTGTTCTGGGTTAGTTAACACTCCTATATCTATAATAGTATGGATTAATCTGGCACTATGTAAGCCAGACACACACATAGTTTAATTGCTCATAGTGAACACCAGGACTGTTTCACTTTAATATTGTGCCCCCCTCCAAACAGGACCACAACAGTTAGTAAAGTCAAGGAAGCAGGAAACAGCGAGGAAATCCAAAAGTCTATCAGTCCGAGAGAAAAAAACGATCAGAGTAGAAGGCTTTCTGATATCTAGGACCTCAACAGTAAAGAGGCGAAATTTTTTTGTTTGCCAGGTTAGTTAGAGTATGTACGTTGAGGAGGCACAAGTGCTATGAGTTCATCAGAACATATTCCATTAAATACTTATAAAACAGGCACAAGGTTTCGACCCTGTTGAAAAGGGGCACAGCTTTGAACTTGGTCGATAGTGCGCGACCTATTAATGTTTTATTGCCTGTTTTTATCTTAAAAAGTATGCTCTAAAATCAACCAGAATCAAATAATCTATAAATAGCATAGTACCTGTCAAAATCCGATTAATTAGATATATAAATTATCTCTTCTACAAATAATCAAAATGTATTATATGTACCTATTTAAATTCAGCATTTGTTTTTTACATAACAAACAAAACTTTATGTAACTCCAAAAAACGTGTATATATTTAAAGAGCATAAAATTTAGAACTCAAAATATAAAAATAAGCATGTGACCTCTAATTATTGAAAAAACTAACACTGAAAATGATAAAGAGGGTATGGTAGGAATACGCTTTTCACAAATTAGATCGAATAGATTTATGTTTATACTGTTTAAGCATTAAACGATTTTATATTTTTCAATTACTTTGTGCTGCAAATTTAAATGAAATGTATATGCATCCATGGAAAAAGAATGGTTGAAAGGCTTAAAAAGCCTCTTTATACATTTTCAATTAACACATTCAGTTACTATAATCTCCATGCTGCAATCAGATAGAATAATCTTAGCTACACTCTCAAGAATAGTTAAATTGATGAATGTTTTATTGATATAACATGCTAATAGCCAAAACACTGAAATACTTTTATCATATATTCTTTCAAATCACACAGTTTCAAAATTGAATTCCAAAAATAACTTAAAAAAAAAATAAAAATAAAAAATCTGTCAAATTCGAACAATATTCTGAAGTAACTGAACCATCTAAACGTCCTTATAGTAAAAACCGATACAAAAAAATAAATAAAATAAAATAAATAGCATCGTTATAATTTGGGGTGCAAGTATATCTCATTAGATTTGCTTAAAACTATATGCAACACATATTCTGCGCTAGTCTTGACAGTTTTCAAAATATTAAGATTAAAACATGAGAGTACAATAGAGCTTACAAAGCTTTGTTCAGCTCACAATGGTTTTGTTTGAATATAAATAGCTATTTATGCTTATAGTCAAGAAAATTCTTATTCAAGGGAGATAATCTCCAATAAGGAAGGTGATTTATAATGCTATTAAATTCAATGTCCTCCAAATTCTTCTACAGACAGAATCGCCTTATACATTAATACACAATTGATACAAGATAGTCTTGTAGTTTCTGAAATAAAACTTTTAAAAGCATTCCAATTATATGACAAGGCTAATAGAATGTATTCCTGAAATTCTCAAAGATGGGTTCATTGAATTTGTTTGTATTTTTCTAGTTATTCGTCATCGTTCATAAATTAATCTTAAACCAACACTTGCATTGTCATGAACTCACACAGAATGTGTCTTAAGCGTAAAACGGTTCACCAAAAAATTAATAAAGCATTTGAAACCTCTGCCAAAATTCATATGCACAGTACTAAATGACTTTTGAAAATAGAGCATTCTGAGGACTAAAATTCTTTGATTTTGTGGTTTATGAGGCAATTGTGTTCCTGGTTATCGTTTCTAACCAGAGTCATTATCATTATTCAGTATTGATACCATGTATAAATATGTCATTTTCCACCTCTTATGAGAGAAATAGCAATTTCTGTGCAAATAATGGTATATAATAAATCGTTTACAAGAGAAAGTGTGTTTGAGCATTAAACAGAACACAAATGTGGTAAAACAGAGGTACTTGTGCAGTTTAGGACCGCGCTATTTTTTAGTTAGGATTTTCAAGTTGAATTCAATTTTTATGGGATCTTTTGTGTTCACCAAAAAACAAAAATCTAAGTGTCGAAACTCCTCTTCACGCAATTTGCTTCACCAACTTCTCTTAACACAATTCACAGCAAGCGATCTACCACACAATTGACGAATGACTTGATAGTCATCCTTATATGGCACCTGGGCGAGCGCATTACTGTACATAAAGGGGTGTTCACCAGCAAGAATGCACACACCGTTCTAAGGCGCTTCCACACACGCCCCTCACATTTTGTTGATTAAATTGTTAGGTGAAGTACAAAATAGTCAATAAAGAGTTCCCATCCATGTTAAGAATAGCTTTCTGAATAACCATGTTATTATTATATCAGGGTCTGTAAACTCCACAAATAAAGATTGTCCAATCAAATTTTAATTTATGGATAATAAAGTTGGAATCTTAATTAAACTATCAGTTTGAAGAATTCCTATCTTTTTGAAACTTGCTTTCTGCTCTAGAATGAATCTGAAGGAATTTTAAACGATTCTTTGATTTATGATTTAAAGTGATATTCCTTTCCTGTAGTGTTTGCATTGCGAAATTATGCAAATAACTTAAGAGATCAGATTTTTTATGAGATTACATTCCAATACAAATTGTGTGGCAAACATCTTATTCTTATATAAAAACAAGTGGACAGTAATAAAGATAAGTTTTGCTTTGAAATGAATGCCATTAAAATTCTTGTTCCTTTTATAATAGTTATCATGCTGAGTAAGGTTTCCAACGAGTAGGCCAATCAATCTTTATTAGTGCCATAGATTAAATCTGTTTGACGCTTTGGTAAACATTAATATGGATCCAAGTTTATGGCATTTCTTTTTTTTTAAGAGCAGTTCTGCTTTGTTGTTTAAGCATTAACTTAATGATGGTTTTTATAGATTTTCTTATTCTAACAGTAAAAAAAAAGAAATAAGAATGGACTTATTAATGTGTTCATTCAATCTGTGTACTTGGCTATGAACATGCTATTTCTAACTTAAATGTGCTCGTAGGTCTGAGTTTGAAATACCACTTTTGTGAAGTTTGATACACAAAAGTGCTATTTCAAATTCGGACCTACGAACACATTTTAGTTAGCAATAACATTTTGATTTTCAGTTTGAAATAGCATTTTCTATACTAAGCATCCAAATTAAATATACAAGAACGTCTATTTTTATTGTTTTGATGGAATTATATTTTTTATTAAGTTGAAAGAAATGTAAAATTTTTTGATGCACTCAATCAAGCATTTAAAAAAAATACTTGAAAATTTCATATCAAAATAAAAGTTATTTATATACAATCAATGAAATATATACATCGCCAGTTTTTTTGTTTTTTTTTCGGATATTTTTTAGTGACATTAATTTTGGAGCTTGATCGAAGAGAAAATTGAAATTTGCTACTATGTACAGGAATTGAACACAGTCTTTGGATCATGAAATCCAATTTCCTTTTTTTTTCTATATTCTTAATCATTGTCTTGACTCAGCGAGATACTTTCTGGTGCTAATTCATAGAGTATGGATCCCACAGTTCTTACAGAGGTTTTGACCTTTTCAACAATTTTCAAAAGTTATTTTTTTTTGTGTGCTATATTGTTTTTTATATAAAGTGTTTATAAGCTGGTGTTAAAACTACAAAGCAAAATAATAAAATTCTTTTTAAATAATAATAGCAATAGCAATAGAAAAACAACTCCTGAAGACACTTGCGAAGATTGAAAGAACTTAAGATGGCTACAAAAAGAATTCTTAGAGCCATACTCCATGAATTAACAGTAAAGACTCGGAAACTAGTTCACGAAATCCAGACAATTATTAACGATATAAGGAAAAGAGAAAATGCCACCATCTTTAATCAAACATGCAATTTTATATATATATATATATATATATATATATATATATATATATATATATATATATAAAATAAAAATCTTGATATTGAAAATTTATCCAAATTTTCAAAAATTTTCAACAGAAACCATATTGAATATTAGTGAGCAAGTTATTTTTTGCTACATTGGTTGACCATTTCTCTATTTAACACAGATTCCAACAACTTACTTATGATCCACAAGAGATTGATTAGTTTGTACTGAGAGGCAGATGACCGATCTCCGGAATGTTTAAATACGGGTCAGACTGATGAGGTTTTGCAAGGCGGTGGGAAGCATTTCTCCCTGACTGCGTTTAAACATCTTTTTAAGTGTGAGAGCTAGTTCTGATTGAAGCTAGAATGCCGTCAGGGCCAATAGCTTTACTGGAATCAAGGTTTTTGATAAACTTGGCAACATCATGCAAAGATATTTGTATGTCACATAGCATGCTTTCAGTCATAGGAGGAAATACAAGGAGTAGGTGGCCCTGATTACAAAAGGTAGAATTTGCTTCCAAGTTCTTAGCTAAAAGTTTGGCCTTGTCAGATGCTGACGAGATCCATTAATAATGGTTGGGATATGCTTCTGTTCATAACCTGTTTGTTATTCGCCAAAATTTGTGAGAACCAAGCTGCTGCTCAGCTACTTTGGATTTGACAGGCTGAGCATACAACTCTCTCATGTTCTTTATTACTCTTTTACAGTGGTTGTTGGAAGTCCTAAATGCGACTTTACTCTCAGTACTTCTATTTCGTTGAAAGCAATAAAAAACGTGTTTTTTGTGTACAATGGCAGTGGCACATTCTAGAGAGAACGACAGCTGGCTGTTAGGTTTTTGCCAGAATTTCTTGAAGGGTATGAAGCAGTCCATTCCGACAGTTAACCATTCGTGGTCGGAAGGTTCCAGTGGAGACAGAACGAAGGATAAGCACAGTTTGGGGCAAGTTGTTACATGACATCATTTTCATAATCCATTTTGTTTGAGTGGGTTAGAGGAATGTCATCTTTATGACTTTCTATACTTCTGTTAGCCTATTTTCCTTTTCTTCTTTCTCCTCAACCTCCTCCTCCTGTTACTACTTGTCTATGGTCCATCTATTTAGAGGGGAAATCCAGCCAGACCTTTGATTCCATAGGCTTCTACCTGCGCCTTTCTATAATTGCATATCTAATCTCACTTAAACTGGCTAGTTACATGAACAATCTCCCCTCCCTTTCAATAAATGTTAGTAGCAGTAGCAGTCAGACATTTTACTGGTTTCCATGGTGTCCACACTTGGTTGACGATAGATATTTGTTCGCTTTTGTTCTTCTTTTTTTTTTTTTTTCAACTCAAATTTGTTTTACTATCAGCGAAAATATGCATGTACAATTCAGATATATTTATGCAATGTATAAAATCAAAGTTTTCTTTTTTAAATACGATTCATTAATTATGAATTACTTTTTGAATTGATTAGGCATTTTCACAACACGTTTCTGAATTCTTGAGATGAGGATTGATTATTTGAATTCTTCGGACTATTGTTCTCATCTTGAGTGTTATTTTCACAACCTTTCGGTCGATATAACCTCTGAACTCCTTCAGGTGCATCAAACGACAGAAAAATTCCTGAGTTCAACAAGATATCCCCGAAGAAGGTCGGAGGTTACATCGACTGAGACGTTTTGAAAATAACACTCAAGATGAGAACAGTAGTTGAAGAATCCAAATAATACGAATACTTTCACAAATATAAATAAACTAATGTGTATACGGATTTAAATCAGATCAAATGAAAATGATTTATTTAAATATTGAATTTTATAAAGAAGTTTGAAAATTATTAAGTTCTTTAATAAGTACAGATATAAAAATATATTAAGTACTTTGTAAATATATGGACAAAGTATGATTGGTAATTAAGCAGTTAATTAATTATAAGAAGCTTAATATCTACATAGACTGTAAGACAAACTCCTATATCATCTTGGTAACAAGAGTCGTCGAAAGAAAGGAAACAAATCTCTTCTTTAAATAACAAATAATATATTTATCTGAGTGACCTGCACCGTTGGGCGGAGGTTGCCAAAAGTTAAAAGAGTGTCACAGTAATAATAAGCAATAAAGTTTGGTTGCCAAAGGACTGCAAGCAGTATTTCCTTGTGTAGAAGATAACCTTGCTTGGTGTTAAGTTAACCGAGCAAGAGAGAAGACGTCTTTCTTCATTGGTGTCAGGAAGTCCTTTGTGTCTGCTGTGTAAAACTCAATAAAATATTAAAGTAGTTCTACAATAGTGTGATTGAAATTATTACACCCTAGAGGTTGATTGATTATTTATGTGACCAAACTACCTTACAGGGGTTGTTCTCTGTGAGGTGAAAGAAATGTTTATGTTTATAACTGCTATAGACTATTGAGCTATGTAGTTCATAAAAATTTTATACATCAAGAGAGAAAACACAAGATAAAATGATAAGTAATATATACAGTAGAACCCCGGGGTACAGTGGCCTTAGGATACGGGGTTTTTCAGGTTACGATGTGGAATATGTTGTTTTTTCGGTTCCTGGTTACAGTATATGCCCCACCTTACGGTGTTATTTATAACGTTATTGGATTATACACACGTGTATTATATACTGTACTGTTTTGTTACTAATTTTTAATACCGCATCCCGGGGTTTTACTGTATGTACAAAATATATTGAGAACAAATTTATAGCATTATTTTTTACAATAAAAAAAAAAAATCAAGTATATATAAGATGTCTTTTTTAATAAGTCAAGTGGGTATTTTATTTTTAACAATATGTACCTGGTGTACAGCAGAATCACGTTGACACACCAGTTCCTGTTAAATCACC
This sequence comes from Euprymna scolopes, assembly GCF_053919585.1. Lineage (NCBI taxonomy): Eukaryota > Metazoa > Mollusca > Cephalopoda > Sepiida > Sepiolidae > Euprymna > Euprymna scolopes. Next base: position 4,269,569 of record NC_136499.1, read on the forward strand.
CAAGTTAAGCGACGTTGAGCCTAGTCAGTACTAAAATGGGTGACCATTTAGCAATACCAGGTGCTGTACGTGCTCGGAGCCTAGAGAGGGATGGGCGCCATCAGGCTATTCTCACCCAAAATACACTGCATGAAATAATACAGTGCCCCTCCCCCATGATCCCGGAAGAGACACATCCAGATTCATGTATCTGGTGCTTTATAATGTTATGCATCTTTCGATGAAGTTATATGTCGGGAATTGTTGACGGTGTAAGTTTAAACAGCCAGTGTACTAGGTGGAGCACACTTTGACCTAAAAAAATATCTGAACAGCATTGTCGGCATTCCTCGTTAGAGATGTGTCCGGTGATCAGCAATAAACTAACATCCCTGTGAAGGTGGACAATCTAGGACATAACAGAATGGTAGCTCAGTTTAATTTAATTTAAGCAAGACCACTACGGGGCTGAGTGCCGAGGACATATCCTCGGCTGATATGAACAACACCAACTTAAACTGTAAGGATGTGAAAATACAATCTGATTATCGTCAAAGCCCATATTTTCCAGTTTTGAGATACAAATGTCCATTTACAAATGGTCTATGTTTGAACCTTTGATTACATATAATGTCTCCAGATATTCATCCCATGTGCAACCTAGCATAGCATTATTGATAATTGCTAAATTAAAAACAGAAAATTGACACATTGAACTTTCAAATAGTACCAGCCTCACTTTGCTACTATGAGATATAAGTTCTTAGAAAGTGGTATACACTTATGAAATCATATTATCTATCTATCTATCTATAAAAGTGAAAATGTGTGTGTGTGTGTGTGTGTGTGTATTTCCCTACAAAATAACTCTGTCAATTTTCGGTCTAGAGACTCGAGATTTCATATTTAATTGATTTTCGGCCAGAAATTTGGCTGTGAAGGGGTCAAAGTTCAACAATTTTACCTTTGAAAACTCTACCAAACTCTTCCGCCAATTTTGGGCCTAAACACTTGAAATTTTAAATGTAGGTTACTTGGACATGGGTCAAACATTTTAATTTGATTTGAGCCCAAAAAATAAATGTTAAGGGATCAAAATTAGGGTCAAACTTAAAAAAACATTGATCTCTGCGGTCTCTACCAAATTATTCAGTCAATTTCTAGTCTAAACATTTAAAATCTTACATAAAGTGTATTCACACGTAGGGCAAGTTATGAACAGTGCATAGGGCCTGAGCAAAGTCGGGCTGAACTGCTAGTATATCTATAAAGGTGAGGATGTGATGATGATGATGTGTGTGTGTGTGTGTGTGTGTGAGAGGACACTTCTCAACCTTTATACTCAACAGATTTTTGATCTACAGACTTGAAAATTGATACATAGGATATTCAGGCAGGTGAAAAACTTTTTAATCGGTTTCATCTGGAAAAAACGGAGTGCTAAGGGGTTAGAATTGAAAAATTGGTACATGAGGATGGTCGAATTTTTATGTTTGCTGTTTCACGAATGCTCATGCATGAATGGTTCACATACCAGATTCATTATGTTAAAATTAAGTAGGTTTGAAAGCACTTTTTAAAGATCGTGTCAAGCTGGCCTAATGGTAATCGTACTTGACTCATTGTTTTTAGGTTTTGGATTCGATCTCAGGCCTGATAATTTTTTTTTTACTTACAAGAAGTTGACGATTTAGAAAAAAAAACATAATACTCGCATGCACATGTCTCAGTTTCTGAATATATTTATGCGTATTTTACAACCCGGCAACGCCAGACAGCCTGCTAGTTATAGATATTACTCTGTTTTATAAATTGAATATAAAAGTGTATTATATTTTGAAAGTTTTCAGATGAAGATTAATAATTTGTATCATTTGAACTATTCGGTTTTATATGTTCATCTTGATTGTTATATTCAAAACGTTTTGGCCGACGTAACTTCCGACCTTCTTCAGGTGCATCTTTTCGAACTTTGGAACCTTTATGTCGAATTCGGGAATTTGTATAAAATTTCAAACTGATCCATCATTATTTGATCTATAGAGGGAGATTGTTTTGATTCCGCCAGTCATTGTCTGACCAATCCTTACTACTAACTAATAATAACAAACGACATGGCAAACAGAATGAGAATAATCTACCCATGGATAAAATAAAGGATTAATTTCTACACAATAGTTTAAAATCTTGAGGTTTAACTATTTTACTAAAGAGACTAATGACGAATGATTCCGTCCAAAGCATTAAAATAATTAATGGGATTCCTAGATATGGGACACACTTTTTTAATACTTCTTCTTGCACTGATTATGTGTTGGCAAATAAGATTTTTAAAGTAAGTTTACTAAATAATAGATTTTTATAAATAATAGAGTAATAATATATTTAAGGAACAATCTGGTTTTATAAATTTTTTTTTTTTTTTTTTTACACGGTGGTCACCACTTATCAAGGCCCGGAAGCCACTCAGGGATAAGGGTTATTGCAAGTACAGTACGATAGTGTGGAGATTTGATGAAGTGTTTACTTATATATTTAGGGAATAATAAGGTTAACAATAGCACTAATGAAGAAAAATTTAAGCATGAATGAAATGAATTCAGAATAACTTCTTACAGTCCTTTTGGGGTCTATTTAATGAAATATGTAAGAGAATTTAAGCTATAAATATGTGTGTGCGTGCACATATATGCATATATAAAAACGGTAGTATTTTTAAAATAAATCTTATAATCTTTTTAAACCTACAGACACATGTGTATTGAATGTATGTTCTTATCAATGTAGGGAGCGATAATTACTGCCAGTGGAGAGATTCAAACCCAGTCATAAAGTAATCCTTGATTTTATAGCG
>NC_136499.1:4277401-4332401 GCF_053919585.1 Euprymna scolopes
ACTGTTGCCACATCTGGGCAGGAGCTGCTAGAAAGGACTTGTCCTGCCTTGATAGGGTTCAAAATAGACTTCGTAGCCTCGTAGGAGATGTCCTTTTCTCTTCCCTGCAACCTCTATCTCACAGAAGAGATGTTGCGAGTTTGTCTCTGATGTATCATTATTTTCATGGAAAGTGTTCGACTGAGCTTCAGTCTATGGTCCTCCCTCGCCTAACTTTCACAAGAAACACTAGACTAGCTGAAAACACTATCAATAATTTCCCCCACTCTTTATCTGTGCCTAAACCTAAACGTAGATTCCATGAACAAAGCTTCTTTCTTAGAACTGCACGCCTGTGGAATTGTCTTCCGTTTTCCTGCTTTCCGGCTGACTACAATATGGTTGTGTTCAAGTCTAATGTAAATAAGTTCTTGATGAGCCGTTCCATATAAGTTATCAAATTTACCGAATTTTCATTACTAATGATTACTATATTGTCCAATTTCTACTGTACACTCTTTAACCCTTATCCTTGAGTGGCCTCTTGGCCTTGATAATGTGGTGATGCCTGTGTAAAAAAAAAAAAGACCGTGTAGGCAACAGTTGGCACTTTTTAACCATTACGTTAATTGGCTGCTGCTAAGATGGGTATGTGAAATTACAATGATCTAACATTGTCCAAATACCTAAACTTCACTTGTTTACATAAAGAGCATTGCATTATATGCTAGTGGTAGTTTGTTATTTCATTCCCCAATATGCTCAACCAAAGATTGGGAGCATATATATATATATATATATATATATATATATATATATATATTATATTCATAGTTGCATTTTGAGTGTCACCTGCATTGAGGATTGAACCTTCAACTTCCAGAAGCGTGAAACTTTTACGACTGAATTCTACCAAGTACTTTTTCCACTACACCAAGGGTCCTTGCAGAAAATAACACTCAAGATGAGAACAGTAATTCGAAGAATCCAAAAAATACAAATAAGCACACCTAATTTAAAAAATAAAGACAACATTGTATTATGTGTGTTATATAATTGTGTTATGGAGGAAAACATACGAATCTTTATTCAATCTCAGATGAAATCGAAAAATAGAATCCAAACTGCCAGTGAATACATTAAAAAAAAATATTTTCAACAATTTGTAAAAATGATTTATTGTCTATAGTTAGATTCTTATATTCTTTTTAGAAGATGCATTTTCTAATGGTTTTATTTATTTATTTTTATTGTTTCAGACTTGTCATTTGTGTGTGTTTGATTGTTGCTGAGACAGAGTTAGGACCATGGCAGTCCACATAGCGGGTGTTTTAGCCATTGTTGTTTTTTACCTTGGCATCTTATTTGTTGGAATATGGGCTGGCCGAAAATCAAAGGGAACCGGTGCAAATGCGGACAGCGACGATGTAATGTTAGCCGGACGAAATTTAGGAATGCTGGTCGGAATATTTACCATGACAGGTAAGCCAAGCTCTTTTTATTTTTTGTTTTATTATTTTAAAGATTTATAAAGCACAATTTTAATTCACTAACATTCAGACTGCAACTGATTATTCGACTGCTACCCTTTCTGTGCCATTAGATTAACTTAACCAATGGAAGATGTGAAATGAATATCCGTGCAAACTCATGACGTTATGTTGAAGTCCTACAGCTACAACCACTATATACGATTTTCCCCACTCTCTATCTGTACCATGTTAGGTCAGTGTTGAGATCAGCCTAATCTTATCAGTCTAAACTGGCTTTAAAAATATCTGAAAAGTATAAGAATAAAGACATTTAGTCAATATTACATTCAAATCTTATTTTGTTAATGTCTTATTTGATTCTACCTTATATAAAGGAACTATGTAACACCTTTTCTGATGAAGTTGGCTAGGACCCCTTTTGTCTGGAAACTTCAGCTCAGATCGTCTGTTTCTTCACAGAGGGTCGTTACATTGAAACCTGTAAGTGAATATTGAAGCCGCAGGCAGAAAGAAAAACAGATACATGAAATTATATTCTACGAGAATTAATTCCCGAACTTATGTACAATGTTTTTACAAATATTATTCAGTTCTTAGTAAGTTTTCAAATGTGCCAATCTCTCTTCACAGACAGTGTCATGCAGGTGGAGAAGGGGTCACATTTTCAGGGAACAGCAGGCTTACTTCGAGTTTTGCGCACAAACTCTCGCTGGAAACTGCTTCGAAACTCCTTCGAAAACTGACTAGTTTCGCGCGATACTAGTATTAACATGAGTGTGTGTGGTCGGGGTGGAAGTTTCCCCAGCCAATCAGATCACGCTACGTACTTACGAAAAAAAAACAGACTCTGCGGGTGTGCAATTCAGCCTGCGATCTGAGATTCAAGTCAATATTAAATTCCCATGACCCCTAAGGTCACACTGTCAGTCCAACATCTGGCTTTTGAGTTCGTTGAGGCCAGACAGTGTTATGTTATTGTTCTAAGTTTCCTGTCATCAATTTTAAATGCAAAATATATCTCTCTGACTTCTAACTAATATCTATTTTGACAATGAAATAAAATATATATTTACATTTTCTATTTTAAATCTTAAGGACATCTGCTGTTACTCAGGATCGATTTAAGCTATCTTAGCATACCCGGCTCCCCAATGAGAGGCAATTCGCTCCCTCAGGTCGATTACATTACACTATGCTTTATTGTTATTTTCATGGCAAGTGCTCGACTGAACTCCAATCAATGGTTCCTCCTTGCCAAACTTTCACAAAAAAGCATTTGACTAGCTACAACCACTATATACGATTTACCCCATTCTTTATCTGTGCCTAAATCTAAATGCAAATTCCATGATCAAAGCTTCTTTTCCAGAACTGCCCGCCTGTGGAACACTGTTCTGCTGGCCTGCTGCCCGGTTGAATACAACATAGTAGCCTTCAAATCCAATGTGAACAAGGTTTTGTTGAGCCATCTCTATAAATAATCAAATTCTACCCAATTTACACCATTAACGATTACTAAATTACCACCTTACACTCATTAATCCTTATCCTCGAGTAGCCCTCGGGCCTTGATAAGTGGTGACTCCTAAGTAAAAAAAAAAAAGTCCTGTCAGATTTGTCTCTTTCCCCCTTTTTTCTCTGTTTAAAAGCTATGTAGAGAAATTAGAAATTCAGCTGTTGCCCATCAAACAGACGTTTCTCATACAATAAGCAAGTAACAATTTAATTATTGGGTATTTTTTAGTGATTCAATGAACATTTGGATAAGCCAAGCTTAAGATTGGAGAGTGTTCTGGCATAAGTCAATATACGTGACACTAAATTCAGAGAATTGTTTTTCTATCCATTTATCATACTGTATGTAGGTGCATATTGTATATAATGGTACAATTTAGTACAAGAAAACACAAAGTGTCATTAACATATACATTTCTATATTATACTTCTTTAGTTTGTCTGTCCGTTGCACCTTTTTTCCGAAACCACTATGCCGAGATGACTGAAATCTTGTATGAACATTTATGGTAAGGTGCACGAAAGGTTATACAAAGAACGGTTATTTGTCAACAAAATCTGTTTCCTTTGTCATAACATGCTTAGATAAAAAGTGCAGATAATAACTGTGTTGTTTTATGGACTTATCTAATTTTTTAAAGTTAGATCTATATCTATATATATAAAATAGTGTGTGAGTGTGTGTGTGTGTGTGTGTGTGTACAACTCTCCTACAACCTACATTACTGAACCGACCATGACCAAACCTGGCATGATCATGGTCCCTCACCTAGAGATGGAGCACATCATTTTTCAAGGTTAAAGTCAAAGGTCAAGGTCATATTGTATGCATATATACTCTCCTACAGCCTATGCCACTGGAGCGATCATGACCAAACCTGACATAATGATGGTCTCTGACCTAGAGACAGTGCACACCATTTTTCAAGGTCAAGGTTAAATGTTAAGGTCGGGACTTTGCTGTATGCTCGGATACCCACTTTACCCAAGCATACAGCAAAGTCCCATGCAAAGCATGGGTATGTTTGCTAGTAAGTATATGAAAATCAAGCAAGAAATTCATCTTGTTTGAAATAAAGCACTCCTCCATAGGGTCTTATATTTTAAGGCAATGTGAAGAAATAAAATGTTATTTTTATTATTATCATTAAGTCTCACAAATAAGCAGAACGAATTCATACTTACGATATATACATTCAATTGGCATTTTTAGTGGTGAAAATGCTATTTCAAACTTAAGCTTGACAGATTAAAGATGTTATTAGAAATTTACATACATCTCTGAATGTGCTACTGCCATTTCTTACAGGGATAACTATTCTAATTGCTTTCACCGAAACCAAAGCGTCTTTTTGGAATGCTGCAATCACTGAAAAAGTATGTAAAAACATGTAAAAAAAAGCCCTATGCTTAATTTATTAATTTATTAAATCTAGTGTGACGGAGCCGAGGTTTGATTCCCAAGAATTTTGGTGAATAATAAACAGGGCCCCGAGCAGATATAAAACCTCTATTCCAACCATCATCAATGAAGCAGCATTGATTTCCTCAGCATATACTAAAGCTAAACGACAATATGGAGGAGTGCTTTACTTCAAAGTTAATTTTTTTGTATCGAAAATTAAATGGAACATCTATGAACAACGTTTCTTTTTAAGAACTCCATACCCGTGGAAATGGCTGTTTCCAAGCTGACTAAAATGTCGTTGTTTTCACGTCCAATGTAAACAAATTCTTGTGAAGTCTTCTCTTAAATAATCAGATTCTGTCCAGTCTCAACCATCGTTACTAGGGATCCCAGTGCTTGGGATTTTTTTGCAAGATCTTGGGATTTCAACTTTTACTTTGGCATCAACAATTGTAATCTTGAGAATTCAAGTAAAATCGTGTGTAAGTTAATATAAATTACAGCTGGAAATGTAAAGTTGGTTTGAATATCGTTTGTTATATTTTAAAACATTTCTTTTCTTATGTGCTCCAAATGAACGGTGCTTAACTGGTTGCATTTGCCATTTCCGCTATGACCCACTGTCAAATGTTGTATGTAGTTCTGAAAACAAAACAAGTAACAACACGTATGCATCTCATTCCATTTCTGTCAGTTAGTGGAAAAGCGTTGCTTCAGCGGTTTCCAGTATGGTTCCGTTGTACTTGAGATGTGGCTGTGTATGTTTTCTATTCTTTTTTATTTGCATTCTTATCTTTTGTAGAGAAATAATCTTCGTGTAGTTTTTGAAACGTTCACTTAAGGGATCCTAGTACTTGAGATTTTTCCCAACGTCTTGGGATTTCAGTTTTCCCCTTGGGACCTTTGGAAGTAGCTCCGAACACTCAATATCTAGGGAATTCAAGTAAAATTGTGTATAAATTAATATAAATTACAGTTGAGAAGATAAAGATGGTTTGAATATCGTTTGTTTTGTTTCGAAACATGTCTTTGTTTATGTGCTCCACATGAACGGTTGTATGTAGTTCCAAAACAAAACAAGTAACAACACGTATGCTTCTCATTCTGTTTCTGTCAGCTAGTGGAAAAGCATTGCTTCAGTGGTATCCAGTATGGTTCCGTTGTGCTTGAAACGTAGCAATTTTCCTTTCACTGTTTTGCATTTGTGTTGAATGTACGTGTCAATTTAATATACGTATATATATATATATATATATATATATATATATATATATATATATATATATATATATATATATATCATCATCATCATCATCAGTGCGGCTAGACAAGCAACTACCTAAAGCCAGGATAGAAACTCGACTACCTATATGACAATCGGAGCTTCTAATCATTGCGCTATTTGGTGGCTGCTATGTGGGCAGTGAATTAACAATGATTTGATATTGTCCAAATACCTAAGCTCAATTTGTTTACACAAAGAGCATCGCTTCATATGCTAATGGTAATTTGTATATCACTTCCCAATATGTTCAAGCCAAGATAGGGAACATTATAGTCATCCACATACAGTATTGTTTCACTGTTTCACAGCTCATCAGTGCGGCTAGACAAGCAACTAAGGCTCTTTGTCAGCCAACAGAAATAAAGTTCATCTGCTATTCATCATATCTGATAAACTATAAATTTATTCATTTAATAAACCAATCGTTGCGAAGCAGTAGCATGTTCAGTGTAGCAACTATGTAATATTTGTCTATACAAATAAAAATATTATACTCTGTTCTTTTTATTGAGTGCTCTTAATAACCTCGTTTTAATTCATGGGTTTTATCTCGTGAATACCTTTAACTTATATATATATATATATATATATATATATATATATATATATATATATATATATATATATATATACACACACACACACACACACACACACACACACACACACACAAAATCATTGAACATGGCTCTTACCATTTTATATCTTTAGCTAGCTAAAACTAGTTTTATAATGGGTACTTTTTTATTAGCATTAAAAAAGTAAAACTTCTTTCACCGGCGATCTTTCAATGCTCATTACTATCTGAAAAATGTATTTTGAACTTTCAATTAAACGAGCAAAGATGAAAGTTTAAAAAAAATAAAACGTTTAAACGAAAACTATACTTCAATTTTTTGAACAAAGAAACATAATCAAATTTAGTATCTTTTGTGCATGTAAATTAATTTAGTATTTTGGTTGGTTGGTTGGTTGTTTTTGTTTTATGGCATATCAACTCTTTTCAGGTTATTTAATGCCGAATCCCAAAGATTTGGAAGAGAAATATTTTAATAGAATATATTTGTTGTTTCCAAGTCGGTTTCTATTTAACCCATAGTTGGGACCCTAACAAGTACTACGACTCCGAGTCAGAGTGAACCTGGGAGCAATGGCAATTAAAGGGTTGCTCTACACTCCCCAAAGCCTGCAAGCTGGGGCCTCATCACTGGATATAGTTTAAGGTCATATCCAGGACCATTTAGTATTTTGGTGAATTTTATTCATTTATTAATCTTTGGAAATTCTTTCTTGGGATTTTTCGTGGTCAATTCTCAGAAAATCAAAATAATATCACTAGGATCCCTAATCATTACCAGTGCTCATAGTTTTCTTTTACCATCCACCTGGCAAACTCATTAAACCTTATCCTCGAATGTTTTTGGACTTAATAAGCGGTTATTCGTTAATATATATGTAAAAAAAAAAAATTTGGCAGATCAATTCAAATGTTATTTTTTTGAATAACTTCAAAAATCTTGAAATCAATCTAACATAAATCTTAGATAATACTAATGGTTAGCATTCACATACCAATTTTCATAAAGTTTGTAGTTCTTAAAATAAAGATTTATTGAAATGATTTATGCATGACACGTTGACCAACTGTTCTTGTTTGGTCAGCATGTCATGAGAAATAAGGACCTATCTAATAAAGTAATGCTTCCTACCTTTTTTGTATTTCTTAGACTAAAATCAAATAGCCATTCACCCATTACTAGTACACCTGATCAATAATAGTTCAAAGCTGTTACCTTTACAATCGAAATAAATAATTATAAGCATGAACTGACTTCTTATATTCACATTTATTCTGAAATATTCAAACATTAACTTCAACCTATTATTCTCTTTATATGCCCATGTCATACGTACTATTATCGAAATAAAATTACAAAATAAAAAAAAACAATATTTCAGCATCAATAATGTATTCATAACACTGTTGCAAATTTTTAAAACAATGAACAAAAACTTTAATTTTGTATATCGATAAAGCATAATTTTATACGGCCCAAGCAAAGCAATAGCTTGATATGTTTTTTTCAAATAGGAAACAACAATTAAGTGGTATGTTGATTTTAAATGCAAAAATGTAAAGACACAAATGATGTTGAACGCTCGGGTACTTGAAAACAAAAAAAAGTTCAAAAACGCGTTTTGGCCGATCATCAATTGAAATCGCTTGGGATAGCAAAGGAGGTGAAGATATCAAAAGGCAGTGTACTCATCATTTTACATAAGAGAACACACACACACACATATATTTCCACGGCCAAACAATGTCGCAGCTCACAAGAGCCATGACAGCCAACAAACTGGAAGTCCAAGACTCTAGTTTCACCCTCATTTAGGTCCATCAATTAGACATATCTGAACATGGGATTCGAAACCTGAGCCTATTGCATGCGAGGTGAGCACTGTTACATGAGTAAAGACATCACACACAAGAAAGTCCATCAACAAAGATCAAGCAAGCGGCGAAATCCGACTATGGAATGAACCTACTTCGTCTCGAAAAAGGATGTGGTTATCCAACTAAGCTATAACCTAAGCCGATGTCTCGCAAGTAGGAATTTTACACTCGCTAGGGTGATGCCATCCTATATGCTAACCATATGTATGAATTTAAAATGAAAAGGAAGAAACAAAATTCGTCTGTTCAGTGGATTTTAGTCAAACAACTGTTTTCAAATGTAAAGTACATCGCTCCAGCTTCCAGTTAGTGTCAGATATTCAGGATAGAAATAGGGATCGTTTTGTCACCTTCTTATTGTAGTTATCTCATTCGTTAATTACTTGTAAGCTGCTTTTAATTGTGGGGTTGGTTTCCAGATAATGTTTGTTCATCAGGAGAGAATATGTACGTTTTCGAGATCAACCTCTCAACAGCTTTTTATGTGTACCGGCTCCACTCCCTAGTATGAGGCTAACATTATCTGAATATATATTAGTGGCCTGGCAAGACCATAGAGGAGACAACCAAAGCAGCAAAACTGAAGCTGCCTGCCAAGACATTATATATATGCAAATGTAGGCAAATTAGGGCATATTTTATTGGTTTGAAAATATAGGTTCTTTTTAACAGTTGTTATGAAAATTTAACCATAGAATAGTATTATAATCTCCAAAAGGCCTGCAAATTTTCATATAGTTCCTAATTTTGTCCCATAGAACCAAAGGTATGAGCATTTCAACATTCAATTTGGCTACGTGTATATATATATATATATATATATATATATATATATATATATATATATATATATTTGTAGTCATGGACATACAGTACTGTTTCGTTGTATCACAACTCATTAGTGCTGCTAGACTAGCACCTCTCCCAAGCCGAGGATTGAACCTAGAACCATCACGCATCACATTAACAGTCGACGGTTCTACCCATCGACCCACGTGAGCGGTGCCTGCAAATAATCTCACCAAATGTCTATATTAAAATAAACATTTGTCCACAACTTTTATAGTACTCAAACCGCTTATTTACAAACAGTGAGCCTCGCATTTTTTCAGTCAATTAAGTAACAGGTGAGATTATTTACGACAGTGCTCTACCCAAAGAGCGAGGGGGCTTATATATATAAATATATATTAACTTTTTTTGCAATTTTATAAGTTCGAAATATCAGCAACTATTGATCAGAATTTAACAAATAAAGCCTCGTTGGAAAGCTAATGACCTGACTTGTGTAGTGGGCTATGTGATATTTGCCCTTAAGATCGCACATTAAGGCGATCTCCATCATCCAGAGCCTATTTTTGGCACTTTTTTCCAATTTCAATAACAGTCATTTGTTTTCCTAGTTTTGCATATGAATTACAAAATATCTGATATTTCCTCCAAGTCTCTGGCCTTGATGGGGGGGGGGCTAAAACTTGCTGCTATGGTTAAAAATGATCTGAAATAACAGCAAGGAGAGACTTGATTCCAAATATTTCTTATATACTATATCTCCCCTCTTTGGTTTTCATACATAAAGTAAATTTCACAATGTAATAAGGATTATTTGATACTGAAGATATCTTTCGTTGGAGCATTTTTTTTCTCAAGTGAATAAATCTCGCGTATCGCTGAATAGTTTTACTTACATGAACAAACAATAGTACCAATGTTCTTAAAGGGATCATCAGTTGTTTACCATAAACACAACACTGTTTCAGGGATTTAAAACAAAACAGTATATTAAATCATATATATATATATATATATATATATATATATTTGTTATTGTTGTTTTTTCAAGCGATACATACGGTTAATATTGGTTCCGCCTCGAAGCTCATTTTTTTTTTATTTACTTTAAAGTCGCCCTTTTCAATATATATATGATTTAATATACTGTTTTGTATATATATATATATATATATATATATATATATATATATATATATATATATATATATATACATATATATATATATACAATATAAAGCTGAACGTCTGTGTGTGTGTGTGTGTGTGTGTGTGTGTGTGTGTGTGCGTGTGGTCACGAATAGGCTCTTATATGGTTGACTATTTTAAAAAAATGATCACATATAATGATAGAAGATGTATCGAGAATCAGGAATGGGTATGTTTGATCTGGCAGATCGGTGGTTAATAAAAATTGTGGTGTCTGCATTCGCGCCTGGCCCCCAAAGTATGGAAATAAAATATGAAAAAAAAAACGTTTACAAGGGTTTTTGATATAGATGTACATAAGAATACTTTGATAAGTATGTTTTAACTATAGGGATGGTAAAATAAAATTATGGGGTCTGCGTTTGCGCCTGGCCTCCATAGAATGGAAATAGGCACAAACTTTGATAAAGACTTTTCATATCTATCGGCATAAGTATACTTTGATAATTATGTTTCAGTTTGAAGAAATATGGTATAATAAAATTAATGGGCTTTTCGTTCGCGCCTGACCTCCATAGAATGGAAATATGTCACAAAGTTTAACAAGGTTTTTTAATATAGATCCACAGAATATTGTGATAAGTGTTTCAGTGTGAACAGGTATGGTATAATAAATTATGGGGTTTATCTATTTTTACTTTCATCATATTTTGCTTTGGTTTTGATACCTCCAAATTCAAAGCTATCTCTTTATTACAACCCCTCCTTTTCATAAACTATTATACTTTCATAAATCAGAGTCCATTTTCTGTAGGCTGTTCTTGAACCCAGTCAACGGCGAGTATTTTTGCTAGTATATATATAATTTAATATACTGTTTTGTGTGTGTGTATATATTTATATATATATATATATATATATATATATATATATATATATATATATATATATATATATATATATATATGAATGATTTAAATATTGAAATATTGCATGGGTGAATAAGCCTAACGAATTCCTTTTTAATGTTTGCATACATTAATAAGTAAAACCTTTCCTCCGCTTCTAAAATCCATACCAAGTATAAAGCGCCACACGCTGAGAAATTGATTATGATAAAATAAAACTGACACTAAATTTCTAATTTTTTTTTTTTTAATTGAATTGATTTTTATTAAACTGTTTATAAATTAATGGCGACGGTGAAGACTTAACACTAATCAAAGTAATGCAAAGTTAATATTTTATATTCTTTGTTGCATATATTTATCTGGTCTAAGTGTTAAAATATCATTAATTTGATATACAAGTCATATATTTATTTAAAATAAAACCATAAAGTTAGCTTACAATTATGACTTTTCACATAATTGCATTTTCACAAATCATATGCAGCATTTTTGAAAGAAGACTTATAAAGTACAGTATGTAGTGATTAATATTTAGCCAGAGAAACAAGAATATTGACAAAAACAATCTGCTTCGTAAGCAGATCTGTCAAATTTTCCAACAAGTGATCGAATTTAATCTTAAGCAAATTCCTTTTCCACGAAATTTGCAAGATTTCAGATCATAAAATCTTGTATTCTATTAAATATAAGCAAACAAATCGGATTTATTTGTAGACTGTGTCCATTCAATCTGTATGTTTTGAGATTAAAATGCAATTTCAAATTTGTGCAGGTGTAGACTGACAGGCTGATAAGCTGACAGACACTTAAATGCAGCTAAAAATGCTATTTCAAACTTAAGCATTATAGAATCCGTTCCTCAAAAATTCTATTGCAAACTTATATTATGATATGATAGACCATCCAAAAATCTTATTTCAAAATTAAGCATGACGCACCACCATTCAAAAAAGAGCTACTTCAAAATTAATCATGGTAGAATCCTCCCCAAAAAACCTATTTCAAACTTAAGCATGATAGACCAAAATTGCTATTTTCAAAGACGTGTGACAGACTGACCGACAGAGCCTGTTATAGGAATGCTTAGACATTCATAATAAAATGGATTCATTAATTCTGTACATTTAATGATGAAAATACTATTTTAAATTGTTTTTTATGAATAATACATTTGACTCCTTTTTATTGCTCAAAGGCAGCATGCATACCGCAGATTTAACCGACATAAGTCCAGTTCAAACAGACAGAAGTATATAGAAGCTAGAAGTAACGTTAAGAAAGAAATAGCGACAGCTAAGAGAGAATTTACTGAAACCACTAAAAAACGCATCGAAGCACGAAAATTAGGAACTCGTGACTTCTGGAAAATCTACAACAGTGTAGTAAATAATGGGCAATCAACAATTTCCCCACTAACCAACAATCACGAGGTTGTTTGCTTAACAACCGACAAGGCTAATATGCTTGCCAGTCGGTTTGCTTCAAACTCCACACTGGACCCTTCCAACCACCCCCTACCTGACTTTCCTTTGTGGACAGACGCCATGCTAGATGATCTAAAAATCCCTCCTGCTCAGATGCATGCTATCATAAAAAACCTTGACACTTCAAAAGCATGTGGACCCGATCTCACCCCAGCTGTGCTAATAAAAAAGTGCTCAGTCAAGATAGCTCCAGTTCTCTCCAAACTCTACAGCAGATGCCTTAATGAATCTTGCTTTCCGGGCTGTTGGAAAACTGTTTCTGTGGTACCAGTATTCAAGAATTCTGGCGAAAGAACTGACCCATCAAATTATCACCTCATTAGCCTCCTCCCACTTTTTGCCAAAATATTTGAGACCATAATTAACCAGGCTCTAGTCCATCACCTTACAGATGCTAAACTTCTGACTGACAAACAATATGGATTTAGACAAGCCCGTTCCACAGCAGACATCCTCACTGTAATCTCTGAACGTATATACCATTCACTGGACAAAGCGGGGGAGGGCAGAGCAGTAGTTCTAGATATATCTAAGGCTTTTGACAGGGTATGGCATGGGGGTCTCCTGAGGAAAATTAGATCATACGGTATCACTGGTAGAATACTTAACATAATTAAATCCTTCATAGATATGAGAAAACCCAGGTTATCCTCGACGGTTGTACATCTAAACAATATGATATAAATGCAAGAGTGCCTCAGGGGTCTATCCTTGGACCTCTATTGTTCCTAATATTCATTAATGACCTCCCCAACAAAATTGCCTCTGAGATGGGTATATATGCTGATGACACTACACTCTATAACAAGCATGACAGGAAAACAAATGAACACATATCTAAAGAAATGGCAAAAACACTAGAGGATAACCTCCACTCTGTAGTTGAATGGGGACAAAAATGGATGGTCACATTCAATGCTGCCAAGACTAAAGTGGTTTCTTTCAATAATTACAAGAAACCTTCTCTGCCACCAATAGCAATGGCCAGTGACTCTTTATCTGAGAGTGCATCTTTCAAACTGCTTGGCCTAACGTTCACAGGAAACATGAGTTGGAACAATTACATTGAAGGCATTGCCAGGGCCGCTGCGAAGAAGGTAGGCTCTCTCTACCATGCTAGACAATTACTAACACCCAAAAGTATCCTGTACCTCTATAAGGCCACCATTCACTCATATATCGAGTATTGCTGTCACATTTGGGCTGGTGCATCTGCTACTAGTCTCTTGCTCCTAGACAAGGTTCAAAAGAGAGTCGCAAATCTGATAGGCCCTGAACTGGCATCTAAGCTTCAGCCTCTGTCCCATCGACGAGATGTTGCATCCCTCTGCCTGTTCTACAAGTATTTTAATGGTGAATGCCCTGACGAACTGCAGACACTTGTGCCCCCACGACGTAGACACCCTCGACAAACCCGACAGGTAGCTAAATCCCACCTCCACACAGTAGAGATCCCTAGATGTAAAAGATCTTTCTACTCCAGTAGTTTCTTCCTCAGAACCGCTAGACTTTGGAATTTCATTCCAGGTCCCTGCTTCCCCAACTGTACTGACATGCATTCAAGTTCAAGTGTAATATAAACCGACATCTTGCTGCCCAAATCCCTACATAGTACCCCAGTAGTTGTTGCCCCTGATAGTAGCCCCCTACACCAAAGTGGCAATGTGCCTTATTTGGGGTGAAAATGTAATAAAAACTTTTTTTTTTTTTAATTCTTCAGTTTTGTCAGACATTTTGCCAACATTATTTTGTTTTTACATGTTTTTACATGTTTTACATGTTTTTACATGTTTTTACATGTTTTACATGTTTTTATATGTTTTTACATGTTTTTACATAGATCATTTCGAGACTAACTGAATATTAAATTGAAGATGATTGACATTCAGAGTGATTAATGATCAGAAACACTACAAAATATAAAAAATATTTATTTCAGTTTATTCAAGTAGATGCTGTTCTTATGACAAATTCAGAAATTTTCCAATAACACCTTAGAGTAATAAATCGAAACATGGTGTAATTGCAGTACTTATGCAGAATATGGACTGCATTATTGTTAGCATATTCCGGGTAAGTAATGTAAACTGCGGGAAAGTGCCGAACGAACACTTTTTCATTTTTTTTTTTTTTTTTTTTTTTGCAAAAGCGCTGGTCAATTTTTAAGGTGCCAAACAAAAATATCGTTCTTTTTTAATAAAAACGATGGCCAATGTTTAAAACGCTAGCAAATAAAATTAAGGGGAAAAACATAATTACAATCGAAAACAGTTATTGTATGGTAATTGTAATTAAAAAATGTACTTGTGCAGTTTATGGACTGTGCTGAAATAATAACCTTATTATTTAGAAAGTCTTTCACTTAACAACTGAATAAACAAAAGATATATTTTGGTTACATTACTTAGATAATACAAGTTTAATTTCTTCGATTTTATCACTTCAACAAAAGGCGTCGTTGGTTCTTCCAGTTTTTCAAAATTTTCACAGCATTTTTGAGGACGCCAATTTCATTTCTGCTGCATTACTTGGGTAATACAAGTTTAATTTCTTTGATTTCATTACCACAACTCGTTCATATTGTCTCAACTTTGTTTTTTTTATTATTATGAAAATAATAAAAAGGAAAGCCTCCTCGACTTTTTATATAGTTCCTGTTCTTTACTGACACCTAGTCTTTCTTTTCTATTATGCTCTCTTACTCTTTCCTACTGTATCATATAGTTCCTGATCGTTCTTGACACCGAATCTTCTAAAATGCTTAGTCTGGTTTTATCTGTTCGAGACAAGGTCATCTTAAGCCTTTGTTAAAAAGTGATAGTGTCATGATAAGAACACCGGTTTCTGGTTATCCACAGAATCAGTTTAAGGGTAGACTTTTCATCGATCAGCCTAGTATTCCTTTCCTTCTTTGTTGGTCTCTTGAAGGGCTTACCTTTTTAGCCTGTTTGGATTCCAGGGGATTGAATGCTGGTAGTGGGATTTCTTTCCAGCTTTATTTGTCTTGAAGTGATTCTACCTTTATCTCCTTTTATTTATTTTATCATGCCTTCTACAGATCCACACAACAAGCACCTTACTATTCCTTATAGTAACATAAGCGGTTTCAGGTTAAACTTTCCTGATGTTCAGTGCTTTCTTTTGCACAAATATCTTCACATTCTTGCTCTTTGTGAAACTAATTTAGATTCTTCTATTAGTAGCAATAATCTACATGTGGATGGTTTTTGCCTCTTATCCATTTAGACTCTTCCATGCATTTGCATGATCTTGCGATTTTTCTTCACAAGGGTCTCCCCATTGTATGTGTCCCCAGTCTTGAATCTCCTGGATGTCCTTTTATCTGTTTGAGGTTGTCTATGCTGCACTTCACTTCCTATTTGTTCTTATTATATCATTCCCCTTCTTATAGTAACTGTTCTATTCTTGATGCTATATCAAGCAGTATTGATAATGCATTACAACTTCATCTGTCAAGCTCTGTCTTCGGTAACCCTTAATACTCACCATTCTGACTGGCTTTCCCACTCCAATTCTTGCTGGTCTTGACCAGTCTAAGGCTTCCAGTCCTAATTTGATTCCTGTTGTTGTTCTCAAACGTTGTGCGTTTGTTCTTCTATCCTCTCAAAATTATTCACTTTCTGTTTGCCTTAGTCATGTTTCCCTTCTTGTTGGAAGGAGTTCTTTGTTGTCCATATCTTTAAAAATGCTGGTGATTGGTTTGACCCAACTAAATATTGTCAGGTGAATCTTCTCTCTGTTATTAGCAAAGTTTTTGTTCTTTTTCTGGAATGTGCGTGCCTCTTTAGTAATGTTCAATATGGCTTTTATGATTTTCGTTTAACAGCTGATCTTTTAACTGTTGTAACTGAACGGATTTGTCAGTTTATGGAGAATTCAGAGGAGAGGAAGGTCATTGCACTTGGTATTTTAAAGACGTTCAACAGAGTGTGGCATTCTGATTTTTACATAAATTTTGAGGTTATGTAGGTGGTAAAGTTCTTGATATTATTCGGTGTTTTCTTTCTAATCGAAGCTTGCGAGTAACTCTGGATGCATAACTTCCTGTCAATGCTTGTGTTACTCAGGACTCTATTCTAGCTCCAACACTGTTTCTTCCAGACCTTCCAGAAAATATTATTCAAAAAGTTAACATTTATGCTGATGACACCATCCTCTATCTTGCTATTGCTTCTCACCCATCTTCACCGGATCAGTTGAAATATACAGTTAATCCAGAAGTTGATCTGGGTTCAATTATAGATTAGAGTAAGAAATAGCTTTGTTTCATTTAATTTGTGTTAAGATACAGCTATTGTCTTTCAATCATAGGTGTATCCGTTTTCTTCCTGAAATTCTTATGGATGGCTCTGTTCACGATAAGAAATCAACACAAAAACATTCTTGTTTTTTTTTTTTCTCGTCAAATCTTTCTTGGAGTTCATATATTAAATAGATTGCTCTTTCTAATTCTTATAAAATCGATTCTTTTTATCGTTCTTAACACTTTCTCACACGAGAGGCTATTTTCTATCTCTACAAATCTGATAATAATCAGACCATGTTAGAGTACTGTTGTCATATTTTAATATTTGAGCTGATGAATCTGTATCCCATTTGAAAGTTCTTAATAAAGGACTGAAACGTATCTGTAATTTGATTGGCTCTACCTTTTCTTCTTCACAGTAACCTCTCTTTCTCACAGACATGATGTTGCTAGTCTCAATCTTTTCTATAAATACTATTATGCCATGTGTTCTTCATAATTGTCTGATCTATTTCCTGCTTCTTTTGTTCCAGATCGTTTGACTCATTGGTCTAATAGTCTCAAACAGTTCACTGTTTTAATATCTCATTATAATACAGCTTCCTATTCCAGTAGCTTCTTTCCAATGACTGCAAGGTTGTAGAATTTTTTCAAGACTAAGGTTATTAGGCATCTCCTGTCTTTGCAATAATCATCTTTCGTAAACAATAACTCCTTAAGTGGCTTCATGCCTTGTCTTGAACGATTTCCATAAATAAATAAATAATGCCATAAAATAAATTTAAATAAACGAAAGATACCATTTGCCAATTGGCACATTCAGACGGTTTACATAACCTGTTCAGAAAATATTGACAGTCCATATGCTGCGTAAGTACCAATGATGCAGCTTCAGAAGTTTAATTCAGCGATTTCTGTAGTGTAGTGACAATATAGTGCCATGCAGATGTTTACATTTAGGATGTATTAAAGAATTATATTAAAAGGAGACATAAGTATGTAAAATATTTAATGTGAATTTTTTTTTTTACAAGGTAGTCACCACTTATCAAGATCCGAAGCCACTCGAGGATAAGGGTTAATGAATATAAGGTGGTAGTTTAGTAATCGTTAATGATGTAGACTGTGTAGAATTTAGATTATTTAAGGGGACGGCTCAACAAGAACTTGTCTATCTTGGACTTAAAGTCTACCATATTGTAATCAACTGGGAAGCAGGCCAATGTAACACTTTTCCACATGCGGGCAGTCCTAGGAAAGAAACTGTGTTCATAGAATTTGAGTTTAGAATTAGGCACAGATAGAAAATGGGGAAAATTGTTGATAGTGGTTGTAGCTAGTCGAGCGATTTTTGTGAAAGTTTGGCAATGGGGGAGCATAGATTGGAGCTCAGACGAGCACCTGCCATGAAAATAACGCTAGAGCAGTAAGTGGGAGTAAAAGCAATTATGATGAAAAGAGAGAAGTTTGGTTGTAGATGCATTAAAATTAACCAGTCACCTTTTTTCCCCATTACACCACATGCTCAAGATCAGAAGAGAGAGAATCAGAAAGATCTTGGTCATTGTCGCCCTTTGAAGTTTTGCCATAGATTGAAGTGTCATCTGCCTAAATGTCTACAAATGATCTAAGAATGTGATTTGGGAGATTATTGATGAAGATCAAGAAAAGAGTTGGGCCCAGGATGGAACCTTGAGAGATGCTAGCATTGATACTCTGAGCTTCTGATTTCTGCCCAACAACGACTACACTTATAAGCCTATCGGAGAGAAAGGATTTAATAATTGAGAGGACATTTCCAGCTATGGAATAGCTGGAAATCTTGTGATGTAGACCTTTATGCCATACCCTACCAAAGGCCTTGGATATATCAAGAGCTATTGCCCTAGAAACAAAACCCTTGTCGATAGATTCCCTAATCCTGTGTTATATTACAGTTAGTACATAAGCTGTAAATCTAGCAGAACGAAAACCATAGTGCATGTCACAGAATAGTTATTTCTGCTGAAGGGTTGACCAATTCCCTATTAATCACAGATTTCAGCAACTTACTCATGACACATAGGAGACTGATTGGTCTGTACTGAGAGGCAGATGACCGATCTCCAGAATTTTTAAATACAGGGCAGATTGATAAAGTTTTCCAGGGTGTTGAGAAACATTTCTTCTTAACACAACGTTTAAACAGCTTTGTAAGTATGGGAGCTATTTCTGGTAAAAGTTTTTTGAGCAATATGATTGGAATGTTCTTTTATATAAGGTAAAATAAAAGAAGATATGAATGTAATATTGACTAATTAACTGTCTTTATTCTGATACTTCTAAGATATTTTTAAAGCTTGGAATAAATTTTCAAGTTTAGACTGATAAGATTAGGCTGATCGCAACATTTACAAAACACTGACCTAATTTGATTAAAGCTAGCGATTTCTATAGATACAAAGCCAATAAACTTTTATGAGTCCCTAATGGATTCTTACAAGTGTTCATTCTGATAATTCTCATAAATATTGTATTTGGAAGACAAGCATCAAAAACATCAGAAAAATGGCTGACTGGTTACATTCAATACTCTTTGTTTTTTCCTTTGTTCTTTCGATTATTATTATTTTATTTTTTATATTCCTTCGAATGACTTCTCCGACAAAATTGCCTCTGAGATGGGTATATATGGCATGATTCGAATATGACTGATTCTCTGCAGTTAGAATGTCGAATATGACTGATTCTCTGCAGTTAGAATGTGCATATGATGACAAAAACAAGTAAATTCATATTCATTCTCCAATAAAAGACGTTAAATAAGCTCACATAATATTGATAAATGAAATTGCTATCATGTAAGTTGATCTACCTATTTTGGGAATAAATGGACTTTCTCAGACACAATAACTACAGTTATTACTAAGTATCATAG
This sequence comes from Euprymna scolopes, assembly GCF_053919585.1. Lineage (NCBI taxonomy): Eukaryota > Metazoa > Mollusca > Cephalopoda > Sepiida > Sepiolidae > Euprymna > Euprymna scolopes. Next base: position 4,297,057 of record NC_136499.1, read on the forward strand.
TAGTTATTGATGACAGCTATGGCTACAGAATTGGACATATACTTTCTGTAATATATTTTTGTTAATACGCTTTTGTTAATCATACCACTGCATTTGTCTTGATTAATTCCCTCCACAGCAGAAACATGACAAGTTAAATAATATTTTGTGTTAATGCATGTTTTTAAGTGGATCATTTCAAGAGTAGCTGGATATTAAATTAAAGATGATTGACATTCATAATGTGTAATAATCAGAAAAATAACAAAATATAAAACAACTTACAACTGAATTTTATTAAGTATTTTAACCACTACGCCACGGGTTCATTATCTTTGCTATAGTGTAAGTTGATTTAACTATTTTGTGAATACATGAACATTCCCAGATCCAATAAATACATTTACGATTAACCCTCATGGCAGTTATTGATGGTAGCTATAGCCATAGAATCGGACGCATATTTTCTGTAACATACTTTTGTTAATTATATTACTGTGTTTGTCTTGATTATTATTGGCCCTTTAAAGCCACAACAGAAGTATAAAAAGTTAAAGAAAGTCCCCAGTAATATTTTTTAAATAAACATTTAACACTGATAACTAATATTGATGCAAGGGCGAATATGGATATCACCCAGGCTCTCAACAGCTTCAACCAGGCTCTTAAGTTTATATATATATATATATATATATATATATATATATATATATATATATATATATATATATAGTAAGATATAAAATATATATGGCGATTAAGCTACACAGAATATTCCACATTTCATCCACTCTAGGATTCATCAGGCTTATGCGAGAATTTTGTGGTTGACTCGCGTTTTTATATACGCACCTTCTATTGAGTTTTTAGTTAGCCAATCAGCTTTCTAGTTTCCACCGCACTAGAAAGCTGATTGGCTAACTAAAAACTCAATAGAAGTATATAAAAACACGAGACAACCACAAAATTCTCGCATAAGCCTGATGAATCCTAGTGCGGATGAAACGCAGAATATTCTGTGTAGCTTAATCGCTATATATATTTTATAACTTACTACCTAGCTCTACCTACATATTGAGCACTGTTGAAGTAAATACTTAAAGTTTACGCATAAATTTATACTTTCGTATATTAATTTATGTGATTAAATGAAGTAGTTATATATATATATACTGTGTGAGCAAAATCACGACTTCAAAAAAGGTGTTGATAGCAACAAAAAGTATATTTCATTTTACGTTTACAATTGTTTTCATGCCCAGTCGACAATTTCAAACATTATATCATTTGAAAATTTTCAAAAATCAGCATTTCTTCTTCGATATGTTTGAAATTGTCGACCGGGCATGGAAACAATTGTAACGTAAAATGAAATACACTTTTTGTTGCTATCAACACCTTTTTTGAAGTTTTGATTTTGCTTACACAGTATATTAATGCTCAATTATGAAATATAATTTTGTAGCTTACTTTTTGAGTCATCTCTTTTTGGCTTAAAACTTATTGGTATATGAAAATTTACTGGATTACACGAACTCAGTATATTACATACAAGTCTCTCTCTCTCTATATATATATATATAAAATATATTTGTAGTCATCGACATACAGTCCTGTTTAATTGTATCACAACTCATCATTGCCGCTAGACTAGCATCTCTCCCAAGCCAAGGATTGAACCTAGAACTGTCGTGTTGACAGTCGGCGGTTCTCCCACTCGACCATGGAATTGACGTCCATAAATAACTCGTCGGAATGTCTATTTAAATAGACACCCGCCACCACCTTTATAGTGCTCAAATCGTCTGTTCGTAAACAAACAACGAGCTTCGCATTTTCAGCCAATTAAGTAGCGGGTGAGATTATTTACGACAGTGCTCTACCCAAAGAGGGGGGCTTAAGCAAAATCAAGACATTCAAAAAAGGTGTTGATGGCAACAAAAAGTATATTTCATTTTACGTTACAATTGTTTCCATGTCCGGTCGACAATTTCAAACATTATATCGTTTGAAAATTTTCAAAAACCAGCATTTCTTCAGACTTTATGAATAAAACAATCTTGACAATAGAACATTGTTTGAAGCGAAAGAAAAAGAAAGAAAATTTCCCTTAATGGAAAAAGCATGTGAGAAATTAATATCAATGCTCAATTATGAAATATGATAATTTTGTAGCTTACTTTTTAAGTCATCCCTTTTTGGCTTAAAACTTATTGGTATATGAAAATTTACTGTATTACACGAACTCAGTATATTACATACAAGTCTATATATATGTTTTAGTTTTAAAAATTAACATTGTTTCATGCAATAATAAATGAAACAAAGACAATGGGATTTATTCAACTCACGTTTTTTTCAGTGAAACAACAGACATTTATTTACAGGTACTTTCCAGACTAACGGCTTGTCTTTTGTTCAATAGTCATCTCGCATTTCAATGTGCTTAACAAAACTCTGCCGTGTTGAACACATGGTATTTTGTCCCTGTCCAGCCATGTCTAGCCCATGTCTTTTCCTGTCGCTCTCAGGCCACCTGTGTAACATGTCTATCCCTGTCCTTTTTTTAATTCTCATATTCATGTGTGTTAATTTGGTGTAGCTTTATATTCTATTATATAGCTACTCATTTTAAAATAGCTATGATATAGAGTAGAGAGTGGAGCTTGGATTTATTTTCAGCAACCTCATAACTTTCACTTCCTTTATTTTGTCTTTTAGTCCTCACATTCAATGAAAAATGTTTCTGACAAAGGAGGAAGAATTATTGTTTTCTTTTTTTTTTTTTTACACACCTTCACCCCAAGCAAGGCATGTTGTCACTTGGATGTAAGGGTTTACTAATTGGGACCATGCCTAAGAATAATTAAGATGATGTTGTTTTACGTTGCATTTGAGCTTTTGTATATCAATGCAGTTTCGGAAGCAGGTAGCAGGAAGGGAATTCCAAAGTCTAGCTATTCTAAGGAAAAAGTTATTAGAGTAGAAAACTTTATGACATTTAGGCACCTCAACAGTGAAGGAGTGAGATTTTGTTGCTAAGCGGGTTTGTTGGGTATATGTACGTTTGAGGGGGATATGTACGTTCGAGGGGGATATGTACGTTGAGGGGGGTTGAGTTCATCAGAGCACATTCCATTAAAATACTTGCAAAACAGATACAGGAATGCAACATTGCAGCGATGGGACAGGGGTTGGAGCCTAGTTGACAAAGTGAGACCTATTAGATTGGAGACTCTTTTTTAGACACTATCCAAGAGGCAAAAACTAGTAGTAGATGCACCAGCCCAGATGTAGCAACTATACTCCATGCATGGGTGAACGGTGCCTTGTAAAGGTACATGTGTGAGTAGTTTTCTAGCACGATAGAGGAAGCCCACCTTCCTTGTAGTAGCCTTTGCAATATCCTTAATGTATTTGCTACAGTTCATATTTCCTGTGAATGTTAAGCCGAGGAGTTTGAAGGAAGAATTCTTAGGTAGGGTGTTATTTGTCATGGATATCGGTGGCTGAAGAGGCTTCTTGTAATTGTTAAAGGAGAGCAGCTTAGTCTTACTAGCATTAAATGTTACCATCTATTTACGGCCTCATTCCACTACAATCTGTAGTCTATTTTCTAAGGGTTCAGTCTTGGATTTGTGTACATCCGTTCTTCCCTCATGCATGTTATAGAGCGTTGTATCATCAGCAAATATACCCATATCGGACACAGTTCCTTACATCAAGCGGTTTCATGCCTTGTCTGGAACGATTTTCATGGAAAACAACAAAAGAAATTTGTATTTCTCATTAAAATTGGATTATTCACTCTTTTTATGTTTAAAAATAATTAACACATTGGTTTCTTTGCAAAATGTAGAGTCCTCGTGAAGGACCCACATCAACTTCTGTTCACAATGAATGATTTTCTGAAGATAAACATTATTCTTGTTACGTAATGTTCTCTTTCTTTTTTCTTTCTTTTAAAGCAACTTGGGTAGGAGGAGCATATATAAACGGAACAGCAGAAATCATTGTTCGAGATGGGTTATTGTGGTGCCAGGCCCCAGTGGGATATGCTCTCAGTCTTATATTTGGTAAGTAAATTATTTTTAAAACTTAAAATCAAACAAAAATATTTAAAAATACTCAATAAAACTTTTAAAAAATGTAAATTTATAAAAATCACAGAACCTCTCCTTCATAGCATGGCTGGTGTGAAAAGAAAAAACTTTTTTTAAAACTTAAAATCAAACAAAAAATTTTTAAACTTAAAATCAAACAAAAATATTTAAAAATACTCAATAAAACTTTTAAAAAATGTAAATTCATAAAAATCACAGAACCTCTCCTTCATAGCATGGCTGGTGTGAAAAGAAAAAACTTTTTTTAAAACTTAAAATCAAACAAAAATTTTTAAAACTTAAAATCAAACAAAAATATTTAAAAATACTCAATAAAACTTTTAAAAAATGTAAATTTATAAAAATCACAGAACCTCTCCTTCATAGCATGGCTGGTGTGAAAAGAAAAAAACTAAATGTTTTATTTGCCAGAAAATAGTGTGGGGGGGTATAAAAAAATTGACCAACCTTTGTCAACTTCATGAAAAGAAAAATCCATTTAGTTCGAAAAATATGATAATAACAACACAAATGACAATCTACCTATACATAAGCAATTATCTGCATAACGAAAGGTTTATTTTTATATAAATAATTTTGCATATGAAAAAAAAAAACGTATGGAAAATATCCTGATATGAAAATAACTGTCCACAAAATAAGAGGAATTCATGTGTAATCTACTTTGATATAAACAAATATACACGTGATTACATAACATGCATGTTCAATCAATCATATAAAATAAATATCACCATGATAACAAAAAAAATGTGCAAAACAATTGTCCAAAAGATAACAGAAAATGCATAGAAAACATCGTTACATCAAAATGATAATTTGAATAATAATATAAACTTTGGGTGCAATCTACGTGAAACTAAAAAAATATCTACAAAACGGAAACTGCAGATGTCATTTACTTGTATTAAAATGACTATCAATATAACAGAAAAAACTAAACAGATATGCACATGGATAGTAAAAAATGCATGTACTTTGACAGAAACAATTATGATAACTGAAAGGATATGTGAAATCTACTTTAGCATATAAGCAACTATCAACATAACAGAAAAAAGATCTAATCTCCTCATATCAAAATAACTGTCCACAGAATGACAGAAATGCATGTGTAATATACTTTGATAAAAAAAAAAACAACTATAAACATGATAACAGCACATGCACATTCAATCTATAGATAAATAATAGAATCAATCACTCTTTATCTGTGCCAAAACCAAAACGTAGATTCCATGAACAAAGCTTCTTTCTTAGAAGTGCACAGCTGTGGAACTCTCTTTCGTTTGCCTTTTTCCCCCCTGGCTACAACATGGATGTCTTCAAGTCTAACATAAACAAATTCCAGATGAACCACCCTCTTAAGTAAGACACTTTATCAAATCCCCAATACTAACGATTACTACAATACCATCCCATTGATTACTGTACACGCAGTAACCCTTATCCCCGAGTGGCCTTGATAAGTGGTGACTACCATATAAAAAAAAAATTAACTTATATAAAATAAGTATCAACATGATAACAGAAAATGCACATGGAATATATTTTGATATAAACAATTATCCACGTGATAACAAAAAATGCATCTGAAATAAACTTATATCAAAATAATAACATGATAACAAAAAGATAATGCGCAATATACTTTGGTATATACAATTATCAAAACGATAAGAGAAAATGCATTTGCAATCTTCTTACTTCATAAAACTCTACATGATAACAGGCAATACATATGCCATTTAATTCAAACGAAACAAGAGAAAATTTGTATAGTATCGCCTTAGATTTAACCAACGAATGTGATAATAGAAAATCTATGTACAATCTCTTTACATCTTTACAAATTTCTACACATGAACAAATGGTGAAATTTACTTACAACTAAATAACCACTACCATTAAATTCACCTACTCTATGTATGTGCCTAAATCTGAACGCAAATTCCATGAACAAAGTTTTTTTCCGAGAACTTCTCACCTGTGCAACTCTTCCACTAGCTTGCTTCCCAGCTGATCACAACATGGTCGTCTCCAAGTCCAATGTGAACAAGTACTTGCTATCCCGTCGCCTTAAATAGTCCAATTCTGCTCAATTCTCACGAAAAACGATCACAGAGCTATTGTTTCACTGACCACTTTACACTCATTAATCCTTATCCTCGAGTGGTGACTACCTTGTGAAAAAAAAATACAGATGACAATTAAAATGCGTATGTTATCAACTTTGGTTTACATGATCACAGAAAATGCATGCACTGTTTCTTTATATCAGCATGATTATCCATGTGATAACAGAAAATGCATCTCCAGTCTATTTTGTTAAATACTACTATCCACATGATAACAGAAAATGCAATCTTCTCATATGAAAACACTTTCTACATGATGACAGAGAATGGATGTGAACTCTTTTTATATCAATAAACAACAACAACAACAATAATAATAATAATAATAATAATAATAATAATAATAGAAAATACATGTGTAAGCTGTGTAAAACTAAAAAAAATATTCACATGGTCACAAAAAATGCATGTCCAATCTAGTTTTTATTGTGATGTGGCTCGAATACATGATTACTGTTTACGTATATTTAAAGAGAGTGAAACTCGTTGAAGTTGCAAGTTGGAATGTGAACACATAGTAGTTTACTTGTCACTTCATTTACATGTTGTTGCTACCTGACACAGACTTCTATTATTGCACCTAAGGGAATAAACTTATTCTATATTTTATAGCTGTGTAGTTTTTCACTTGGCGATACAACAGATTGATATAAACAACTCTCCATATTTAATAGTAAATACATGTACAATCTACAATTATTGGAAATTACCTCATCACATAATAACAAAAAAATACATGAACATTCTATTCATATCCAAACAACTATCCACATGATAACAGAAAATGAATTTGCAATCTAACTTGATATATGCACATGATAACAGATCAAAGACAGATGCAATCAACTTTGAGATAAACTACTAAGAGAAGAAGAGGCTGTCTTTGAAACTCCATGGAATACGGAATTTTTCTCACTTTTTCTCGAATTCCTTGTTTTGAATAAAATATTTTCCAGAGGTGAAGTAATCAATGAAGTTTTGACGAGGTTAATGCAAGAGTGCTCAATACCAACCGAAGTAGGACAAAATATACTTTTTATTTGTTTTACATAAACATTAATATGTCGCTACACATTAATGATCATGTTTCGGTCAGCCAGTTACAAGTAACTTGCGACTTCTTTAGGCGATATTGCTTATACAAAGGTGTTGTGGACCAGGATATAAATACCCTAACTTGCTACAAGAAAAAAATAATGAAACGAATTGAATGAAGGAAACAAAGAACTCAAATGCTAGAATAAAATAAACATGTTGTTTATTTTCTGTTGAGAAATGAAAGTCTTGGGTGTACACGTGTTCATTCGGCTGTTGACAACTACGTGCGTGGAAGGAAAGGGGAATGCAATAGAGAAACGCGAAGTGGCAAGCCGGCCTTTAGAAAGAGAGGGTTAAGCTCAGTAGAGAGTCACGTACATGTCTGTGTTGATGGACCAAAGCCAAAGGGGAGATAGAGTGAGAAAGTCAATCCAGTTAATGGAGAGAGAAAGCGTATAAAGTGGACGTGCGCTTACCCCACATTACAGTAGCAGGGAAAGTGACGTTAGGGCACGCAGTCGATTCGTCAACTAAGCAGCTTGAACGCTGGTCCGGAAGAAAAAGGGAAGTTGACAGGTTTTGTCGACTTTTATACTGGAGTTAGTGTTCTGGGTGCGCATGTCTGGTTTTCACTTAAAAAGAAGTGACGTCACAGCTCTGGTGTGTGTGTATGCGCATGAGTGTAAGTGTGTGTATGAGGCTGTGTATATGTGTGCGTGTGTGTGTGCGTATGTGCGTGCGTATGTGTGGGTGTGTATATATGAAGAAAAACATGTTCGAACAAAGGTTAAGTCTGTAATAAAAATTTTATTTTATGCTTGAAACTGCTGTAAAATTTTCATCATACTTAACTTTTGCATAAGCAATATCGCCTGAAGAGGTCTTTGGTTACTTGTATTTGGCTGACCGAAACATGCTCGTGAATGTGTAGTAACATATTAATGTTTATGTAAAACAAATCAAAAATGTAGCGAAACAGTACTGTATATGGATAACTATATATATATATATATATATATATATATATATATATATATATATATATATATATATATATATATATTGCACTGTGATAACGCCCCTCACTACAATAATGGACTAAATTCAAAAAGGATTACTAATTGTGTCTATTGTGTTTGTTATTAATGTTATATATAGTGTTATAAAAAGAAACAACCACTTTTCTTAAACTTCTCTTCGAGTGTATTCTATAAACTGTTAGTGTAAGATTCAACAGATTGGCAACAAACAAAAAATTTTGTATTGATTTATATGGTATTAACAAGATTATGAACACAGTGCAAAGAAAAGTTTTAAGAAATGGAGTATTGTAAAAATGTTATAATGGAATTTTTAAACCAACAAGAAAAACAGTCAAAAACCTGAAAAAAAAAAAAAAAACAAGAAAACAGCACAGTTAAGATATGAAAAGATTCAAAAACAGTATCGAGAAAATATCGAACAACAAGAGAAATCCTTTTCAAGATTCTTAGAAAAATTATTAGTGTTACCTTGGTAACACTAATTCTTTATTTTTTAACATTCCGTCACTCTTTATCTGTGCCTAAACCTAAACGTAGTTTCCATGAACAAAGCTTCTGTTTTAGAACTGCACACCTGTGGAACTCTGTTTTGCTTTCCTGCTTTCCAACTGACTACAATACGGTTGTAAGTCCAACGGGAAAAAAACTCTTGATGAGCCATCCCCTTAAGTAATCCAATTTACCAAATTTCTGCCACTAACGATAACTATGACATGTTCCCCTTGACCACTGTACACTCATTAACCTTTGTCCTCGAGTGGCCTCCGGGCCTTGATAAGTGCTGACTAATTTGTAAAAAAAAAAATGTAATCAACTTATTTGAAAAAATTAGGTACACATGACATGAAATCACATTTGCAGTATATTTTCAAAGATACAAGGATTTTTTTTTTAAGAAGATTGTTCTACATAGTCAGAGGAGAAAAAGGTTTCACCAATGTTTCTGAAAATTTAGAGCTATTGAACATGAAAAGTATGCCAATCATATACTACGAAAACATCTAGGAGATATTTCGTTTAGGGATAGCATTTTACTATAAACAAACAGTTTTGGCGAAGAGTTCACTTTTTAACACAAGTTGACGTTGCATTAGTCTATCCAAGAAAGGATTCAGAAGATTATACAAAATTTAATAAAAATGTGGAAAATTCAAAGTCAGCAAATTTACTTCAGACATTTTCAGATGTCTAATAATTGTGCAAAGTCTTCAAGAGTAACTGAACTAAAATTAAAATTGTCTCCGAGATAGGTATATTTGCTGATCACACCAAACTCTATAACAGATAGGATAGGAAAACGAATGAAAACATATCCAAGGAAATGACCAAAACCACAGAGGAAAATCATAGAGGAAAACCTCCAGTCTATAGTGGAATTGGGGACATAAATGGGTGGTAGCACACAATCATGCCAAGACTAAGCTTCTTTCTTTTAATAATTACAAGAAACCTTCTCAGTCACTGATAGTCATGGCTAATGATACACTACCTGAAAGCTCTTCATTCAAACTCCTCAGTTCACAGGGAACATGAATTGGAATAAATACATAGAGGGCATTGCCAAGTCTGCTGCAAAGAAGGTGGGATCTCTCTACCATGCAAGCAATCTACAACTTGCAACACTGTAATCATTTACAACTTGCAACATTATAACAATAATCTGTGAGTAATCTACAACTTGCCACATTGTAGCAATTTGTTTGCAATCAACAACTTGCAACATTATAACAACAATCTGTTAGCAATCAAAAAATTGCAACATCATAACAACAATCTGTTTGGAATCTACAACTTGCAACATTACAACAACAATCTGTGTGCCATCTACAACTTGCAACATTACAACAACAATCTATGTGCAACTTTCAACGTTGAAACAACAATCTGTGTGAAATCTACAACTTGCAACATCATAACCACAATATATGTGCAATCTACAACTTACAACATTACAATAACAGTCTATATGCAATCTAAAACTTGCAATATAATTACAATATGTGTGCAAAAACTTCCAACATCATAACAATTTGTGTACAATCTACACTTTGCAACATCATAAAATCTGTTGGCAATCTACAACTTGCAACATTCTGACAACAATTTGTGTACAATGTAAAACTTGCATCATTATAACAACAATCTGTGTGCAATCTACAACTTTCTAACTCATAACAATAATTTGCAAGCAATCTACCATTTACAACATTATAACAACAACTTGTGTGCAATCTGATACTTACAACATTATAACTACAATATGTGTGCAATCTACAACTTGCAACATTATATAAAAACAATCTGTGTGCAAAAAAAACAATTTGCAACATTATGAAAAACAATCTTTTTGAAATCTAACATTGGCAGCATCATAACAACAATGTGTGTGCAATTAACAACTTGCAACATTATAACAAAAATATGTGTGCAATGAATAACTTGCAATGTTATAGCTAAAATCTGTGCACAATCAACAACTTGCCATTATATAACAACCATTAGTGTGTACCTATTTACTATGCCTCCCCACGGGACAGAGTTAGACACCAGGGTCGTTTTTTAACGTGGAGAAAAGGTACAAAAATAAAAATTGTCTCAGTCGTGAAGGATTTCTCCTCCACCGAAAGAGAACAAGAAATAGAAGTGCAGCATCTGAAGAACAGATACTACACTTTTATCTTGTCCTGAAGGCCAAGAACAACTTGCAACATTATGATAAACAATCTGTGTGCAATGGACATCTTGCAACATTATAAACACACTCTGTATTCAATCAACAACTTGCATCACCATAACAACAATATGTGTTCAATCAACAACTTTCAACATTACAACAACAATCTGTGTGCAATTAGCAACTTGCAACATCATAATAGCAATGTATTACAATAAACAGCTTTCAACATTACAACAAAAATTTGTGTGCAATCAACAATATGCAACATCATAACAACAATCTGTGTGTATTCTACTTTTTCAAAATAACTATCCACATAATATTAGTAGAAATATCGATACAATCAGTCAACTTATATGTTGTTGCTACTTAACACAGATATCTATTTTACCTAACGGAATAAATTTATTCTATATTTTTTATCTGTGCAACCATCCATTATATAACAGTAGGAATACAATCAATTTTAATATAAATAATATTGTACATGATAACAGAAGATGCATATGCACTCTTATTTAAATTAAACAATTTTTAATATGAAAACCGACAAAAAGAATGTACAATGTGCTTTGATATAGATAACTTAATATATGTGCAATGAACTTATATAAAACTATCCACAGGATAACAAAAAGTTTATCGCAATCTCATTATATCAAAATGATTGTTCGTACGATAGCAGAAAATGTATGCACAATATATTTCAAACGAAACAGCTAACATATGCTAACGAAATATGCATGTTATCAAGTTGATATAAAAATGTATTTGCATGATTCAAAGAAAATGCAGGTTGACTTTACTTAAAATTTAACAACTATGCACGGAACATGCTATCTACTTTGATATAAACATCCATCCACATTTCAACATTTAAAATGCATACTTATATCAAAACAACTATCCATATGATAACAGAAAAGGCATGTGCATTATATCTATATAATAAAACAAATTAGATTTAACGACAAAGAATGAATGTATAATCTCGCTATATCAAAATACTTATCCACATTCTAATAAGAAATATATGTACAATCTGCTAAAAACTAAACATGCATGAGTAACCTAATTATATTCAACCTGATGACACATAAAATGCATATATAAACTACTTTCATAGAAACAACTATCCACATGATAACAAAACATGGATGTGCTATCTTTTTATGTCGAATAACTATCACCACCATAACAGAAAATCTATATGAAATCTATACTGATTTACTTTGATGTATGCAAATATCTACATGATAATAGAAAATATATCTGTAATATTGTTATATCATCATAAATATCAACATTTAACAGAAAATTCATGTGCAATCTATTTTAATCTACGCACTTATCTATAAAACAGATAATGAATGTGCAACCACTACAGATAACAGATAACAACTAATATCACAACTAACATCATGATTAAATATGCAATTTATGCAAATTTTTATATTCAAACAACTATAACATGATCATAAAAATACATATGCACACTTTTTTGAATGCAAGCAACTATTTAAATGATAAGAGAAGATGCATATAGACTCTTCTTGGATGCTACCGACTATACACATGTTAAAGAAAGTCCATATGCACTGTTTTAGATTGTAATTATAAAAAAATGCAGATGCACTCTTCTTGGATGCAAACAACATCCACATGATAATAGAAAATACATACAAAATTCTTTTGGTACAAGCATATAAACTCATGATAAAAGAAGATGTCTACATAATAATAAAAATTGTATATGCACACTTCTTAGATTCATGCAATTGATAGAAAATACATATACTCTCTTCTTGAATGCAAGCAACTATCCGCATGATAATAGAAAATGCACAACCACTCTTCTTAGATGCAAGCAACTATACACATGATTATAGAAAATGCATATGCACTCTTCTTAGATGCAAACTACTGTCTCCAAAAGAAATTGCATATGCACTCTTATAAGATGCAAACAACTGTTCACATGAAAATAGAAAATGCATACGCACTCTACTACTTGGATGCAAGCAACCAACAACATTATAAAAAAAAATACACTACACTCTTCTAGGATGCAAGTAACAGTCAACATAATAATAGAAAATGCATATGCGCTCCTCTTAGATGCAAGCAACTGCCTACATAGTAATAGAAAATGCATATGTAATCTCATTAGATGCAAACAAATATTTATGAAAATAGAAAATACATATGCGAACTTTTTAGATGCAAACAACTATCCACATAATAATAGAAAATGTATATGCACTTTTCTTGGATGAAGACATTTATCCATATCAGAATAGAAAATGCATATGCATTCTTCTCAGATGCAAACAACTATCGTTAATATAAAAGAAAATGCATATACATCTTCTAATATGCAAGCGATTATTTCCATGATTACAGAAAATGCATATGCACTCTTCTTGGATACAAGCAACAATCTACATGATTATATAAATGCATATGCACTCTTTTTTGACACAAAACTTTATCCACATAGAAATAGAAAAGGCATACATACGTTTCTCAAATACAAGCTACTTTCAACATGATGATAGAAAATGCATATGCACATTTCTTTAATGAAAGCAACTATTGAGATGATATTAAAAAATGCACATGCATTTTTCTTAGATACAAACAATTATTCACATAATAATAGAAAATGCATATGTACTATCCTTGGATGTAATCAACTATTTACTGGATAATAGGCAATGGATCTACACTCTTTATTAAATACAAGCACCTATTCTACATGATAATAGAAAATTCATATGCACTTTTCTTACAAGCAAACAAATATCCACGTGATGATAGAAATGCATATGCACTTTCTTAGATGCAAGCAACTATCCACATGATAATAGAAAATGCATATGCACTCTCCATTGGTTGCAAACAACTGTCTATATGATAATATAAAAATTCATATGCACTCTACAAGCAACTAACTTTATAATAATAGAAAATGCATATGCACTCTTCATTGGTTGCAAACAACTGTCTATATGATAATATAAAAATTCATATGCACTCTATAAGAAACTAACTTTATAATAATAGAAAATGCACATGCACTCTTCATTGGTTGCAAACAACTGTCTATATGATAATATAAAAATTCATATGCACTCTATAAGAAACTAACTTTATAATAATAGAAAATGCACATGCACTCTTCATTGGTTGCAAACAACTGTCTATATGATAATATAAAAATTCATATGCACTCTATAAGAAACTAACTTTATAATAATAGAAAATGCACATGCACTCTTCATTGGTTGCAAACAACTGTCTATATGATAATATAAAAATTCATATGCACTCTATAAGAAACTAACTTTATAATAATAGAAAATGCACATGCACTCTTCATTGGTTGCAAACAACTGTCTATATGATAATATAAAAATTCATATGCACTCTATAAGAAACTAACTTTATAATAATAGAAAATGCACATGCACTCTTCATTGGTTGCAAACAACTGTCTCTATAATATAAAAATTCATATGCACTCTATAAGAAACTAACTTTGTGATACTATAAAATGCATATGCACTCTTCTCAGATTCAAGCAAGTATCAACATGATAATAGAAAATGCATAGAGGAATCAACTGATGGTCTACTTGTGTTGCATGATGGTGGCTATGCACAGTGTTTTTGGTTGCAAGCAACTATCCACATAATAAAAAATGAATATGATCTCTTCTTAGATGCAATGTAGCATTAACATGATAATAAAAATACATATCCACTCTTTTTAGGTGCAAGCAACTGTTCTATCATAATAGAAAATGCATGTGCACTCTTCTTAGATGCAAACAGCTATCCACATGCTAATAAAAAATGCATATGCACTTTTCTTAGAAAAATACAAGAATTTACATAATTGAAGATGTGTGTGCACTCTTAATAAATGCAAACAACAATCCAGATGATAATATAAAATGAATATTCACTATTCTTCGATGCAAGCAACTATATACATTATAATAAAAAATGCATATGCTCTCCTCTCAGATGCAAACAACTATCCACATAGTAAAAGAAAAGCTTATGAACTTTTCTTGGAAGCAAGATATTATCAACATGATTACTGTACTTTGGGGGAAATTGCACCAAGTCCAGGGTAATTGCGCCAACTAGCTAAAAGTGCTTTTTTGGCAACCACGTTGGCACAATTACCCCAGTATAGATTCTATGTAATATACTGGGTGTTATTAAAGAGATGGCGTATATATTCGTCATTCATATTAGAGAGAGAGTCTTAGAGTGTTCATGTTGGTGTGCAAATATATCGCGTATATATAAAGAGAGAGACAGTTCTGTATATATAAAGAGACAGGGACATTTTATAGCAGACATGTAATTCACTTTGGATGAAGGGAGATATAGATTGATAGATAGACCGAGAGATTGATAGAGATATTGACAGTTATACTGTTGACAGTTCTGTGAATGGGAGTGTTTCTATAACATTAACACATATATTTCTTTACCTATTTTTGAGATGATGATTTTCACAAAGTTCTTATAATATAAATTGACAATACCTTTCTGTTGTTGAATAACATAACATGAAGACGCAGATACAAAAAGATGAAGATGTTCATTTATTCCATTTCGACCGGTCAATAGTTTTGCATCAAGGAATTCAAATCTTTACATGATTCTTTCTTCTCCTCTTCGCTTCCAAGGTTCTATGACTCCTCTCTTCTCCCCTGACTGACTGACTCTTACCCTTTTCCAAGCTCCAACTATATTGAAAACTCATGACGTCATTGCATGACCAACACGTGCATATCAGACACGTGGCCTGACATGCCTCACGTTTTCACAAAGCCGACTCTCTAAACTAATTTTTTATTAATCCACTTTGCAAACATATGCAAGCAACTATCTACATGCTTATAGAAAATGCATATGTAGTTTTCTTAGATGCAAGCAACTATCTACATGGTTATAAAAAATGCATATGGAATTTTCTTAGATGCAAGCAACTATTCAAATGATAATAGAAAATGCATATACGCTTTTATAGTATGCAAGCAACTATCCACAGTGTTATGGAAAATGCATATGCACTTTTCTTAGATGCAAGCATCTATCCATATGATAATAGAAAATGCATATGCATTCGTTTTGGTTGCAAGCAACTATTCACATGATAATAGAAAATGCATATGCACTCTTCTTTAATGCAATCAACTATCCACATAATAATAGAAAATGCATGTACAAACTCTTCAGATATAAACATTAAATGAAAAAAAACTATTTAGCTAAAGGAAAATGCATTTGCACTTTCTTCAATGTTTAAAACATTATGCATATACCTTTAATACATATACAATCTCTTTAGATTTTAACAACTATCTAACCGATACAAAATATGCACATACAATTTTTAAGCTATAAACAACTATAAACATAGAAAACGCCTATGCAACTTTCTTAGATATGATTACAGAAGATGCATGTATAATCTACTTAGGTTTAAATAACTATTTGTATCATTCTTGCTGGATCCAAATAACTGTCTACATGATTGAAGAAAATGGATGTGCAATCTAATTCGATCTAAACAAATGTTTTTATAACAGAAATGGATGTGCAATCTTTTTATAGCTAAAGAAGTATGCCCAGTTAAAAACATTGTATGAGGCACTAACATAAACTATTATCTGACTTCTAATCAAACTAAGAAATAGAATAGAAATGCTGATAGTGATGCATGTAGGGCTGGCACTACTTACTAGGTGAACTAGGAGATCACTTACAACACCAACATCTTGTTAGGGACAATGTAGTAATGGGTTACCGTCCTATGTTAATCTATCAAATCTTGCATCAGGAGGTGCACATCTAAGGACTTGCCTATGACACTGAATCCTCTTGCATCAATTCTGAATCCTTGCTAGCTAACCGACGTTGCTACTTCATTATAGCAAGTTCAAGTATTTACGAGTGGTTTCCTATGCCTTGAAATAAAACCTAAATTGGGAACAGTATCAATTATAAATGTTGATGTTTTAAATAATTAAGATAAAGGATCACTTTTCAATCATAACTTGAAACTCTTATAAAAACTTGGAATTGATTATAAATATCAAGGTTTGTTTAAAAAAACACATACAACGTATCCTGTTTTTCCAAATAAGGAAAACTCTGTTCACTCCCAACAGTGCACTTTTAAGTAAAGAGTATCCATTTTGCTGTATTTGACAGTATAATCATCAAGTCTCCAACAATTCATCTCTAACCCACACAACAGTGTCATTGTTTGAAATGCAATTTGTCTTTACATGCAAATCTTGGCTTTACTTTTTTGTTTTGTTTTTGTAAATTTTTCAGCATTTTGTACTGAGTACTAAACAAAAATGTATCCCTCGGAAATTGAAAACCAGTCTGGTCCCTCACGGATGTACTGAGGTATCATAGATATTTTTACGAAAAAAAATTGCTTGTATGCATTTTTAAATTCAGAAAAATTTATTGCTTATTTACTAAAAAAAAAAACATGTTTTAATACGTTTATGCCTTCTATAATAAAAAATATTTTTTGTTCCAGCTCAAATTTTAAAATAACATTGAAAAGTGGCAACATGTAAATATGTTTTTTATTATTTTTTTTTAGGTAAAATACATAAATGTTCGGTCTTTGCAATGCTATTTTAAAATTGATCTTCAAATATCTCTTTATAAACACGAGTTTTATACTTTTCAGTACAACAAAAATATTTATCTACTTATATTAACACATATGTAAATACTGATTAAGTCATAGATTGTTATTTTCTTTTCATTTTATATATATATATATATATATATATATATATATATATATATATATATATATATATATATATATGTAAGATACAAAAAAACTTAGACTTTGGATTACAGTAAAATTGTTATTCCTTAATATATATATATATATATATATATATATATATATATATATATATATATATATATATATATATAAACACAATAAGGTTAGTCTGATTATTCTTGTAGCCTGGCGAAGCACTATAGTTGATAAATATTATTGAGATTTTCAAAAGTGTAATAGATTAAATCTGACCAGTTTAATGCAATGAAATATTATAAGGTGCTTATTATTACTTGATATTCTGTTATTATTTTTAAATAATGAAACACTGTTTATATCATATGTGATTGAAAATATATTAAAATGTAGCTCTCGACAAGACTCGAACCTACATCCTGTCTTTACTGCTTTGGCTGTAGCAAGCTGAGTGTTGAGAAGAAGTTCAATTAATTTTTAAGAGACGAATAAAATATTTGAAAAAATCCTTATGAAAATATATTAAAAGGAAATGTAAAATGACTATGCATACAGAAAAATTAAATCAAAAATTTTTTTGGAAATGCATCGACTTTTTTCCTTGATTTCTATCTCATTGTATTTTTTCTGAAAATTGTTCATATGAAAATAAAATCGGAACCTTTTTATTATGAGAGTGAAATTCGAAGATCGAAATATTGAATTTCAAGTAAAGCCAATGGTATCTCCTTAATTTTCATGTTGCAGTAATGAACATATCCAAAAATTATGAAAAACTATAAGGTAGAAAATTAATTAATTATAAAAACAGTTTTCGACAAAAATTAGCGAAAATTGAGTTTTGCCTAAGATTTTGCAAGTTTTCAGAAAATAATTAACTCCTTTGTTACGATTTGAACTCTGTTTTTTTTTTTGTTGTTGTTGTTTTTACCAAAACTTAATTTTCGCTAATTGTCTTTGAAAACTATTTTATTTAATAATTAATTTTCTATCTTATCGCTTTTCGTAATTTTTGAATATGTGTATTACTGTGACATGGCAATTAAGTAGATATGATTGGTTTTACTTAAAATTCAATATTTTGATTTTCAAATTTCGCTCTTATAATAAAAAAGGGACAAAAAATCTCATCACAAAGTTTGAAAAAAAAACAAAAAAAAACTGAACCTCAGTTAAAATAAATTTAATTAAACATTTTTTTTTCACATTTGATTTTGTAATAATTGTTAATTCTTCTTGAGTTTTTTCTTGACAATAAATTTTTTTCACTGAATTAGCACATGTAGTATTAAACAAGAATATATTCATTCCATATGATATTGTGGTCAGTTTTTGTTCAGTTTTCCACTTTTGTGCTGAGCTTTTTTCTGGCGATCATTTTGAAGACATCCATTAGAAAAGAACAATATAAGACCTGAACAAAGTACTCTTTATAAAATAACAGTCAGATATTAATAATTAAAAAAAAAGGTTATACCCATTGTTAATACTGACAAGGGGTATAGATTGAAAAGTTAATGACGGCTATAGCTGATGCTGATGCTGATGATGCTGACGATGATTGGTGAAAGTAAAACGATAGTACGTATGAAACTCGATTATGTAATGCCGAGTTCAGAGTCTGCTTCACTGAGCAGTGTACCATCACCAATTTAAGAAGCAAGATCATTTCCATCTTTCTTATTTCCACAAAATGACTGTCACAGAATTTTCTCAGCTTTTTACAGTTCAAAAGCAAAACGTTTGAATTGAAAGCACATCTAAACAGAAGTTAGTTTAGTTAGAGTATTTCAATGTGTGCCACGTTTTTGTATACATATACAGAAACGTACAGAGTTTTGACTATGCAATTCCTACAACTACGTACCTAGAAAATGGAGCTATTAAACCTGACATAGTGATATGGGACAAGGAGAAAGAAGCAACCTTAGTAGAAGTCAGTGCCCCCACTGATGTTGGGTTTAACAGAGCTGACAAGGAAAAGATAATGAAATACCAAGGTCTTGTGTATAACACGAAAAGAAACTGGAATCTTAGGAAGATTTCCATCATTCTAGTAAGTATAGGAGCAACCGTACCCATAAAAAATATCAAAAATATACCCAGTAAACTAAGTGCAACATAGATACAAACAATTGCACTTAAAAGGACGGTTAGAATCTTTAAAAAGATCTGTCGGTTGGAATGTATGCGATAGTGGATGATTGTCTGGCATCCAGTAGGATGCCCCATCCCTAACTACAACAAAATGATAAGAAAGTTGGAAAAAAGTGAAGTTAATCTTATTTTTTAATCCAGTGATTGATGATATACTTCTTTTATCTTTAGTCTGAAATATTAAAATTAAAATTATTTTAATATCTATATTATTGAAGTATCACTTATATAGATATACATATTTCAGTTTTAGGTAAATGCTTGTAACTAAGTATATTATTTTCTAAAAAAAATAAATAAGTATATTATTTTCCAATATATTTATAAAGCTAAAACATAGTATGAAATATTAGAATATACTTATCATATAACTAGTAAAAAAGTGACTGTACCTTAACTTTAATGACGTTTTTTGTCAGTAAGTTCCAGAAGACAGTTGCTTCATGGAAGGCTACAACGTGCACATTTAAATGCTACACAAGCAGCAGTCAAGTAAGCACTCATTCTGTTTCTTTTGTTTATGTACTTTTTTATTATTTAGTGCAGCCAATATTTCAAATAAGTTGATGACACAACGGTTAGGAGTGCTTTTTGCAAACATTTTAACAGCAACAGCAATATGAAATTCAACAATGGTAATATCATAATAAATGTACAACATGTTCTATTATTAAATTCTACAATGGTTCTAATAAATTCCTAATAAATGTCCGCATTTGATAAATCAAATTATATTGAAGTTTTTCTTCCAAAATAACAACAATCTATATTCTTAAGATGTGTCCATTCCAAATGTTCAAACTTAAACATAAAATATTAATGGAAACGTTATTTCAAATATTTTCATTGTATGACAGATGGAAAGAAATGTTATTTCAAACTTAAGTATGACAGACCAATGAAAATGCTATTACAAACTTCAACATGACAGACCAATGAAAATGTTTTTCAGACTTAAGCATGACAAACCAAAGAAAACGCTATTTCCAACTTAAGCATGATAGACTAAAGACGATTCTTCTCCAAGCTTAAGTATGACAGACTAAAATAAAATTCTATTTCAAACTTAAAAATGAAATACGAATGAAAATACAATTTCAAATTTAAGCATGACAGATGTAAGAAAATGTTATTTTAAACAAAAGCATGACAAACTAAATATATTATTTCAAACTTAAGCATGGCAGATCAAAGAAAATAGTATTTCAAACATAAGCAATAAGCATGTCAGAACAAAAAATACTATTTAAAACTTAAGCATGAAAGACCCCAAAAAATACTACCTCAGATTTTCAAATGAAAAACTAATGAACATGCTTTTTAAAAATTAAGCAATACAGACCAAAGAAAATTCTATTTACATGACAGAGTAAAGAAAATCTTATTTTAAGCTTAAGCATGAAATACTAGTGAAAATACTATTCACAATCAAGCATGACAATCCGGTTGATGGACAGAAACATTTATAGAGATTATTTGACACGTTTAGTGATGGAATACGATTTCAAACTTACATGTGATAGATTGACTAAACTACCAACTAAATGACATTGCATTTTATAAATATTATATTATATCTAAATTGGATTATTCGGCTTTCAATGTATACATTGTGATATCAAATACTAAATCTTTATCATTGAAAAATATACTATAGTTTGAGAAAAATAAATGAGCTTTTTATTCTTTATCATCTTTTTTATGAATAAATTGACAGCATCCATGCTGATGCACACATTATAGATTCATCATCACTGATAAAATGAACGATTTTTTTTATGTAAGGACACACGTAAGTGATAAAACATTTTTATTAAAGTCTTATGTTAAACACATTAAAGAAAAGGTTTTTGTTACCATCCTTACATCCATATTTATCTTTGATTTTGGGGAAAATATAATTGATAACAACTGAAACAATTTGTGATTTTTGTTTATACTTAATAAAGCATACAGTAAAAGCAATTCAAAATAAACAATTAAAAATTAAAACATTTACAAATTCTGATATTTATACAAATTTATTGATTCATTGCATAGGAATGGTCTCTATCAAGTTATATAAATCCCACTGAACAAAGATAGTTGAGGAAACCGATTAAAAAAATAACAGTGGATACACAAACAGATCATAACACATCATGGAGAGATGTATATAAAAGAAACATAATTGGAAACTTTGTACTGCAAAGTATCTTAGATGAGTGTTTTTGTTTCTTGATTGTTTGATGATGACAGATTTTTCTACACTACGACTGACTCCTTGTATCCTCATATTGCCGTACAGTCCAATTCTGCCACAAGCAGAACAGATGAAACCATTAATAGATGCAAATTCAATTTTGGTATTATACCTATTCAGATGTTTCTTAAGTTGATGATTCCAGCCTTTCTCAAGTTTATACATCCCTTATTGACAGAGCTGTTATTGAATGTTGAGCGTCAATGTCTTCTATTTGTTTGGATTCAGACCAAATCTTTTTATGCGGATATTCACTTGATATTTATAGCTTTTTTCTGACCTCCTGCCAAGTGACAATAAAGATGGAATTAGTTATACGGAACTTTGTGTAGTAATTGTTCCTTAATCATCCTAATGGTGTAACAGAATCAGTAAAGTTGATGTCAAATGATGGTAGCCTCTATACAAACACAATTTGTCTTACAAAGCCAAATTATCCTTAGAATGCATTGTAGGCATTTAATGTTGAAGGTTTAAAGGACATTGGTGTGGCAATT
This sequence comes from Euprymna scolopes, assembly GCF_053919585.1. Taxonomy (NCBI): domain Eukaryota; kingdom Metazoa; phylum Mollusca; class Cephalopoda; order Sepiida; family Sepiolidae; genus Euprymna; species Euprymna scolopes. The sequence goes on from NC_136499.1 coordinate 4,319,774, forward strand.
GAACAGGATTCATGCAGTTATACGAGAGAGCGGTGATGAAAACTACCAAACGAGGATGATGTTTGTGTAAACCAGAAAGGAAACTCACTAAGTATTTGAAGCCTTCCATTGTTGTCAGTGATTGGTCAGAGAGATGGAGATATTTAGTGCATAAACTGAACACCACTTCAGTTTCATTTATAAAAAGTCTCCAGCTACTGGGCACTCTTGTAAGAATAACCTGTGATGACTCTAATGTGTGGCTCATAGTCATCTACATATTGAAGTTATTTTAGTGATCGTTTTGAATTTATGGATGCTAAAGAAATTTCTATGAAATATAAAGTTCACAGTAATATTACTGTCCCTTTTACTCATGAACGAGCATTATCATACATTGAAGGAAGATGTTAAAAAGAGCTGGAACAATGATGTACATCTGATATATCGAGTACATTTTAGCTGGACAACTTGCAGAGGACTTGTTAATATTGAACATGAAGGTAGAGTACTGCTGAAGTTAATACTCTTATTATGTTAAAACAGAAGTGTGGTAGGTTGTTTGATCAGGAAATGACTGCAACTCAACACTCCAGCTATAAAGCAACCCAACATTACTTACAGAAGTTAACACTCTGAAGTCAGTGTAGAGGAAGTAATCTCCTTCTGATATCCCCAAACTTTCACTGAAGATGACATTTAAAAGGCGTGGAAAGATAATGGACTGTGATGCGGGAGTGCCTCAGGGGTCTATCCTGGGACCTCTGTTATTCCTAACATTCATAAATGACCTCCCTGACAAAATTGCCTGTGAGATGGGTATATATGCTGACGGCACCACACTCTATAACAGACACGACAGGAAAACAAATGAACACATATCTAAAGAAATGGCAAAAGCACTAGAGGATGACCTCCGATCTGTAGTAGAATGGGGACATAAATGGATGGTCACATTCAATGCTGCCAAGACTAAACTCGTTTCCTTCAATAACTACAAGAAACCTTCTCTACCACCAATAGCGATGGCCAATGACTCTTTATCTGAAAGTACATCCTTTAAACTCCTCGGCCCAATGCTCTCAGGAAACATGAGTTGGAACAATTACATCGAGGGTATCACCCGGACCGCTGCTGTGCTAGAAAGATACTAATGCCCGAAAGTATCCTATACCTCTATAAGGCCACCATTCGCCCATGTATGGAGTATTGTTGTCATATTTGGGCTGGTGCATCTACCACTAGTCTCTCGCTCCTAGACAAGGTTCAAAAGAGAGTCGCCAATCTGATAGGTCCTGAACTGGCATCTAAACTTCAGCCCCTGTCCCATTGAAAAAATTTTGCATCCCTCTGCCTTTTCTACAAGTACTTTAACGGTGTATGCTCTGACGAACTGCAAGCACTTGTGCCCCCTCGACATAAATACCCCTGACAAACCCGACAAGCAGCTAAATCCCACCCCTTCCTAGTAGAGATCCCTAGATGTAAGAGAGCCTTTTACTCCAGTAGTTTCTTCCTCAGGACAGCTAGACTTTGGAATTCCCTGCCGGGTCCCTGCTTCCCCAACTGTACTGACATGCAGAAGTTCAAGTGCAACGTGAACCGACATCTTGCTGCCCAACTCCCTACACAGTACCCCTGATGCCCATGTCCCTGATAGTATCCCCCTACAACAAAGTGGCAATATGCCTTGTTTGGGGTGAAAATGTAATTAAAAAAAAAAAAAAAAAAAAGTGTCCAGCAATCAAGTTGCGATGGTTCATTTTGCTGGTCAGAATCAAGAAGACAGTGTTGGATGCATGGAATGAGTGTCAGAATCTACCGTTCTTGGCTACATAAGATGCCACCACACTCATAACAAAATGAGGTAGGTACTGGTACCTCAGAGCACATCAGTTTTTATTCTGCTTAATCCCAATCTGCAGAAGATTCATAATAATTACTGCCAGCAAAAAAAATAAATAAATAAAAAAAATGACAGAAAGCATTCTTAAATTTTTCTCACCCACAAATATCATGTATCAGGTCCTGGTTTGGACTGGTCAACCAAGTATGTTCTCACAGACTGACATAATGGAACCCTTCTGAAAATTGTTGCATATGAAGGATCAAACATTTTACTGAGACACAGCATTAAACAATATTTTTGAGGAGTCAAAAGGAACATTATAAAGAAAATGAAGACAGGAGTCAGAACGTTTGAGATGGCTACAGCGATATGTCTTTCAATGGATTTTAGTAAGACTGACATCAGGTATTTTCTGTTTCAGAAACACTATCAATGTTCAAAAAGAGACAATTGTAACTGTGACAGGAACCACTGGAAAATAATCACAGCTTAGACCTGATTTATGATGCAGAGTCATGCTACACTACACTACTCCCATATTAGCTCTCATGTATGGGTTGAAGTCTTGTAGGATATACATATCAGTATAATCACACCTACTAGTCACAGTGGATCACTAACCACTGGTGAACATATTTTTAATTCAAGTTCTAGAGATCATAAAAGATATCCACCTGTTTGCATTCAAGGAATAGTCACTGATATATATTTCAAGGAAGCCAAACGCTGCCCCCAATTGTGTCTCTAGATATTTAGTATCACTAAATCATATTGGAACAATGACTGATTACACAATCAAGCATACAAACATCAGTTATATGCTAAATCCTAAACAGAGAGCTATATTGACAGTGCCATGCATATTTGAAATCCTAAACAGAGAGCTATCTTCTTGGACAGGATTGTGGCTCCTACAGCCAGGAATGAAGAATGCTGCAAATTATTGGAATGCATTGAAAATGGACTCGCTTAGTTGTGTCACAAAGTGTCACCAAAAATCCAACAATTGTGACTGGTAGGCCAACTGCATTGCCTGGAAAGTGTTCTAATAAAATAATACAAAATCCTTATACCAAAACAGCTTCATACCAAAATATTCAAAACCCACCACACATACCAACGAAATGATGGTAAACACGTGTCAATGGCTGTTTTGTCCTTGCATTAGATTGCAACATATAACAGACAAGTGCCGAATATGTAACACAATCACCATAGAAAACGCACGATGTCACCATCAAAAACAGAGTTCCTATTTTAAGTGATAGTCACAGATCTCTTGGATCTACATGAGAAGGGTTATATGGTGCATGCAGGCCAATACACTGGTTTGTTTGAAGTAGATTTGCTACCATCAGAAAAGACTAAAACAATATATGAGATTGATTTTGCATGTACAGCATACCAGAGATATCTAAAAATAGAGAACTACCAACCAACTCTCTGTAGTATAATTCATTTCTGAAGGAATAAGGATATAAGGAAACGCATATCATCAACATATTATCCTCACTGTAATGGACCAGCAGAACTTCATGTAAATGCAATAACAAGATGAAAGTTTTCACCAGTTATCTCCCTGTTTGTTTAATATAAACAGAAAAAATGAAATCAAAAAATGTTTCAATAGACAATCTTGGATTTTGGACGAATGCTTTATTTACAAATACAAGTTCAATATTTTCCAAGTTTTTAGTGAGTCGTTTCAAATCTCAAATTCGTTCAGTTAAGCAAATGAAACTCTGGAGATGAACAGTAGGATGTACTTTCAACTGCAGCTTGGCAATGATGAATACTTATGAAAATAAATTATGTTTTATCATTAAAATCCATTCGTTTTTTTCTCCCCCCCCCCACCATTATTCTACTGCAATATTATACGTTTTCGATTTTGTTCATACCTCCCTTTGAGGAATTTTACTCCATTAAAACTGATTAAAAGGTATTTTTTTTAATAAATAAATTAGTTTCTTTTGCCAATTAATTTTAACATTATGTATATTTTTATACGTGGTATTCGTTACAAACATGGCAGATTAATTAACACCAAAGCTTGTATTTTAAGGACACCCTGAATAATAATAATTATTATTATTATTATTATTATTAAATGCATAAGCAAATAATTAAGTTTTAGTTTGAATTTTCGTGATGAATAGTTGTCATTTTTTACATTGTTTTTCTTCAGACTATTGTCCTCATCACTGTTGATATTTATATTTTTACATTTCGACTAATGTCCCCTCCTTCGAGTGTTCATTTACAGTGACTGTTTTTATTTTCACATTGACACAATAGTTCTCATTAGATCACCAAAATTAAGCAACGTTGGGATGAGGTGACAATTCGTGAATACCAGGCGCTGTATGTGGGAGGACAGTGCCCTGAAAGATAACCTGCTAATCCACATCTCTGTTGTTGTTGAGCATCATTTGTTTTGAATGAATCAGATCATTATTGTTGGCATTAGTTTTCTCGATATCTTTCTAGTTAGAATTCTTTTGAGAAAGAAATTGAATACTTACAGAAGGAACCACGTGAAGTTTGCCAACATCCCTAAATGAAAGCGTTTATGTGGAACGAACTGGAATTGAACTTGCATACCCAGGTTGTAAGTCAGTATCGTTAACCACTTATCCACTGTCACCTATCTAATTCACATCTGTTGACATAATAGAACAACCGCTTTCTAAGTGAAAGTTATGTTCTCAATTATGTGACGAAGCTCTCTAGAGAGCGTATGCAATTCTTTTTTTTTTTTCAGTATTTAAATGTATGTGTTCTTTAATATCTATATTCACTGATGTTTCTCATATACTTAAATCTGATTATTTTGCCATAACCAGGGGCACTCTAATGAAGGACAAACAGTAGAAATAGAAATATGGCTGATGAGGGCAATAGTTCAAAGAAAAATAATGTAATTACAGACATATGTTTCTAGTGTTTTTGTTATATTTTACAGAGTTTTGATTTCAAATACATAATCAAATATATATGTGTTACCAGGTAATTTTCTAGATATAATTATTCTTATCATTAGTTCAAGTTTTTCAACTTAATTATTTTTCTTTTAGTTATAAGACATCAATAAGGGCATTTGCATACGCTTTCTAGCTTATCATAGTGTCACATTAATTTTACAAACTTTAGTCTCTTTATCACCTTTCTTCTTTTTATACGAGGGTTATTCAAGAAATCATTTTGAAATGAAACTCATTTCTTCACACAAGAAAAAAATGCTTGCTTTATTTTTTTTTTTAATATAATCTTTATTGTTAAAAGCACATTTTTTTCTCATCACAAACTTTTGTATTCTTTCAACTTAGTTCTTAACCATTTTCTTAATGTGTGTTACTCTTCATTATTAGTTAAACTTTATTGCATAGAAAATTCTTTAAGAAGAAAGACAAGTGCAAATCAGAATGTGGTCATATCTGTAGTGAGGATGTGGCAGGTGTTCACAAGCTGATTATTTCGAATGTTCTTACTTGCAGTATAAAGGGGTGTATTATCCTGGTAAAAAAAAACGACCCTAGAAGATTGAAGGTATCTTCATTTGGTCTTCAGATTAGCCCATTTTTAAACTTTTTTTATAGCAAAAACCCGTTTCACCTTACACATATCACATCATAAATTAAAAAAAAATTTGATAATATGCCAACTTTCAAACCTGGTGAATCTCCATTTATTTGTCATCATTATTTGAAAAGTTACAAAATAAGTTCTACTTAGGAGAGTTTGAATTACTTACTAGATATCACCCTTACATGTCTTCGGTCTCTCTGTGCAAGGGTTTATCAGGACAATCTCGTATGAGAATACTTGAACCTACAAGTAAACCCTAACCAAAAATAATATAGTATTCAAAGCTAAAATAAGATCCTCTCGACACAGCTATACACTGGTTTTACAAGGAATGGTGCACATTTTCCTAGTGATTTTACCACAAGTAACAGCACTTGATACTGCACCAGACAAGATGAATTTTTGTCCTGGGATCCAGCAAAATTCAGAAACGATTATACTACAGATTAACTATAACATAATTAAGTGACCACATGGGGAGAAGGAAATTAATGTTTTTCACTACTTTATTCACTCAACGTTTGAAAGGTAGAGGAGTATCCTAATTGAACACTCGGTTATCTATGTATCTTGTATAGAATTTAACTCATTAGGTTATAAGGTATCTAATTATTTTTATTGATTAGTTAAAAATGTGTGTAATGACTAAAAATGGTTATAGTGCACAAATTAAGAAAAAGTTATTCTATTTAGAAAGCGAAATATTGATATAAGACACTGGGTTCGTGCGATACATTTAAGAAATCAAAAGGCTATACATTCAAGATAAAATTTATATATTATGGTAAAGAGCAAAGCAGTTCACACAAAGAATTACATTGAACTTTTGGCAATAAGTTAGTGCTTTACTTTTGCAAGACTCATTCATACATCATTAAACAAATAGAATTTGAGAACATTTCACAAGAATTTTTTAAATGGGGTTCCAACAACTCTTAAAGAGAAGTTTATGAAATAGATAAGTTTTATCCCTTCTTCAGAGAAATTATGCAGTAAGTAGTACTATTTTATATTGTCTTACAGATATTTTAAATAAATTTTTTTTGTCCTATTTATAGAACATTGGGAGCTAATGGGCTGAAATTAGCCTCATAAAGATTCCCCACTTTTTCTGAGAATTTATTAAACTAAATTAAAATAATGCTTGCTATAATAACCAGACATTTTGGGCAAAAACTCTTTTACTAAACACATTAAATTATTGATTAAAACTGAGGGTGATATATTGAGCAATCGTCTGTTGATCAGGTACGCATGTAATTAACTACCAGTTTAATTGTTTAATTTTCTTTGAATTACGGTTTTGATTTTATACATTTGATTTTATTGGAAATTATGCAGTTTAACTGCTTTGGTCAGTTTTTTATTTATTTATTTATTTATTACGATTTTTTTTTTTTTTTGCATCGTATTATTAAAACAGCATCACATCTTGTCAAGCTCAAGCTTCTGTCGAATTTGGGAATCTTTCTGTCAAACTTGGGAATCTACAGGGAATTACGAATGTAAGAGAGAGGTAGCATGCCTTCGTTCTATATCAGCTACGATTGGATATAAGTTCTAATTAATTCACAATTATATTTTGACTGTCGCCCACACTAAGGATTGAACCTTCAACCTTTAGAAAAGTGTAACTTTTACAACTGTATGTTAACAAGTATTTTATCCGGGTCCTTGCGGAAAATTCAGAAATGTAGCCTATTTATAAATATTCATTAATTAAAACATTCTTCCTCTCCCTATGCATCACATATTCAATCTTCTGTAAATTTCACACATTCATTTGATCATAGACGTCTGACCACTGTTTTATTTGCGGACATTTTAAATAACTGCAACACAAATATTTCTGCAAGTTTAAAAAATGTTTTTCAAACAAGACAGATTTTAGATTTATTAAAATATATTTTAATAAAACAATGTTATTTTGCTTTTCTTTTTAAAATTCACCTTATTTGTTGAATCACTCTCGTATATTTCTCCATTTCTTATGTGTTTCATAGCGCATCTGTCATCTGATTTTGTCAGTTTTATTATCATTGTTATCATTATTATTATTTAAATACATAAAAATAATATTCTTGAAATCTTAATTTCCTTTTTTTGTTCTCCTCACCTTGCAACTTAGTAACCATACTTGAACATAACGTTCATTCTCATGACTAAGACTTTCACTAATTGTCTGTGACTGTTCTTTCAGGTGGCCTATTCTTTGCTGAGAAGATGCGAACCTCGGGTTATGTCACAATGCTGGACCCCTTCCAAATCAAATATGGTGAACGAATGGGAGGGCTACTTTATCTGCCAGCACTTCTTGGGGAAGTTTTCTGGTCTGCAGCTGTTCTCTCAGCATTGGGTGAGTTAATCAAATATCACATCTGCCATTTTGTAATAATATTCATTTTCGCACAAACAAAATCGTAAGGTTTTATTTTTATTTTTGTGTGTATTGAGCACTTCTGTTATATATCTTCTTTTTTTTTTTTTTTGCAACTCTATTTCATTTTGGTTTATTTTATCAGCATTTGTCTAATTGTCTAAAGTTTTATTTTATATATATATTATATTATTAGTTAACGAAAGTAATAAGAAAACAAAAAAATTTTAAAAGAGTAGCCATGCTTCATATAAATTACTGTTTGTTTATTAGTGTAGCACATTTCAATATATAAGGGCGTTCCAGAAGTAATGCCTCCTATATTTTTTATGCCGCTTGAATGGATCAGAGAGGATTGCAAATTGTGTTACTATGATGACTAAACTTATGTATTTATGCCTTGAAAGTTTCATCTCTCTATTGCAGATATTGATGGTGTGAGACTCAAAGAAAGTAACACTTTTCATAGACGAGCATCACAAGCAGAGATGTGTCATTGAATTCCTGGCACAAATGCAATGAGATGGTGGTGACCATGTAGAAAAATAAATTCTAGAGCCCGAATGGTCACTCGTTTTAATGGTACCACTCTCACCTTTATAGCTTTTCAATATTTTGGTTAAAAAAAATAGGAGGCTTTACTTTTAGAATGATCATCGTATAACAAAGCGCCCTCCAGATGCCCATGCATAGCCATCATTCATCATTGGCAAAATTGCATTGAGAATGATGGTGACCATGTAGAAAAATAAATTCTGAAGCACAAAAGGTCGCTCGTTTTAATGCTACCACTCCCGTCTTCGCAGCTCTTCAACTTTTTGAGTTAAAAAAATACGAGGCTTTACTTTTGGAACGAGTTTCATATTATAAATACAGATCCTTAAAATGGTTATATTGAAATCATTTTCTATGCATACAGTTAGAAAGCGCCTTTCTTTCTTTTTTTCTTTTTTGTTTTGTTTGTTAGACGACGTGAATGCTTAATCACTAATTAAAATTCACCCAAGCATTACATAAATAATCTATCTAAAGGCCTATATGCTCTGTTTGTAAATGTTAGTCATCTAATATTGTATGGAATGTTTTTAATCTTCATCTTCCATATATGGCAATGGTGTGAATTTAGAAAGAATTTGATTATTAAATGTATATTTATGTTTTGAAATTTTTGGATTTATAAAAATCCTGCAGTGGTTTCGGTATGTCATGCCACTATTATTTGTCTCATTGTTATTCTTCCTATTGGCTGAGTTATTATTTTTATCAACATTTGTATATAACGCTTTCCTGCATGAAGGAATTTTCTAATGTACAGGAATTTCTGTTCAAACACTGCGAAGCAATGATGTCATTGATTTTCTGGGTGATAATTTTCTCTCTGTTAGATCCTATCATACGTTGTTCCAAATTTAGACCTGCAGGGTAAAAAGTCTGAATGTATTTCTGTCAAATAGTTTATTATATTTGTGCGTGGCTTAAAATATTACTCTATGACTTATAAAGAAGAGTTTAAGGATGTCAGTTAAGACATTTTTACTAAACTGCTGATTAACCAGAGGCATTTTCGGCTTCTATTACCTCCAGAATTTTTTAGTTTATTATTATTTATTTTTACATTATGTTGCTGGATGGGTCTAATTTGTTCCTAACTCCTATTATTCATTTTGTTTGTACTATTGTTTTCATTTGGGGTTTCTTTGTTGTTTTTCTTTGTTTTCTTTTGTTTGTTTGTTTGTTTTTTTTTCGGTTTTATTCTATTCTAATATTGTTGTTAATGCTAAAGGAAAATTTTAAGTAATTCTGATAGCTAATATTTTGATAACAATTGGTGATGGAACGATTTCAAATTTTTTCGGGATTTTGATACAATTACCAATTCTGTTCTAAATTGCTGATTCTAATATAATTACCAATTCCGATTCTTTTAAAATTTTTAAATATTTAATTAGAGATTTGTTGCATTTTCTTATTTTTCAAGGGTTCTATTTTTTAAACATTTTATTTCCTGTTTTGCAAAGAGAAAATTACAGTTTCATCACTCTCTCTCTCTCTCTCTCTCTCTCTCTCTCTCTCTCTCTCTCTCTCTCTCTCCTCTCTCTCTCCTTTTTCTCCAAATTTAATATTCCTTTGCTTGTTATAGGAAAGAGGGAGGTAAAGAGAATGGAGGAGAGGAGAGATAAAGAGGGAAATCGAGAGAGAGAGAGAGAGAGAGTGCACAATAATTATTTTACATACTATGCAATTATTGGATTTTTACTTTTAAAAATCACACCTGTATTTGCGATGTCACAACAAAGTATAAAAAATATACTTTGATATCGAGAAATTAGTTTGCAGAAAAAAAAAACTTGATTAAAAGAAAAGTGATAAATTGAACACTCAAGTCAAAGATACAGGGATGCACAACGAAATCAAATTCACACATTTTATACACAAAAGCAATACGTTTCGTTAGAAAAAAATGAACATTATTTATTACTAACTAGCGGAGGGTACCCGGCGTTGCCCGGGTGTTTAGAGGTGTGTGTGCTCGGGCGGGGGGGGGGGTAATCAAAACATAAGAATAAGCAAAGTAAATATTAAAATGTTAAAACTTAAAAAAATCAACAAAAAAAAACACAAAAAAAAACTTACGTAAGGCAAACGAATGATGTTAAATGTAAAAATTGGAAAAACGAAAAAAAGAAAACAGAAAAACGAACGTTAAAACTTCTTTAAAAAATCTGAAAACTAAAAACTAAAAAATAAAAACAAACATAGAACGTGAAAAATGGCTTACATAACCCTGTTTGAATATTAAAATTTAAAAAATCGAGAAAAAAAGTTACGCGGGTGTTTAGAGGTGTGTGTGATCGGGCGGGGAGGGGGGTATCCAAACATAGTTTGAAAACTCGAAAAGCTCACCCAAAAAAAACTAACATAAGGCAAACGAACGATGGTAAATGTAAAAATCGGAAAAACAAAAACAAAAAAAGAAGAAAAACGAACGTTAAAACTTCTTTAGAAAATTTGAAAAAAAAAAAAACTGGCTTAAATACCCGTTTCAATATTAAACCTTTAAAAATCAAAAGACATCTCACACCACGATTCGAACCCAAAATCTTTAGGTAATGATGCCGACCTCTAAGCAACTGAGCTAAGGCGACGCTGACGAAATTAGGGCGGTTTGTTAAATCTTTAAACTGAATCATGTTCCGACGTCGTTTGCACATGCGTAGAACCGAACTTGTCATGAGAGGACGGTTTTTGCTGATCCCTCCATGTAGAAAACTGATGATTTTAGGGTGAAGGAATTAATGTTTTTGGCCAATTTTTCGATATTTGTTGGGCGAAGAATCGGGCTTTAAAATGATGCCAATCTCGCGAAAATCCGTGACCCGTGTCGATAGTTTTTTCGTGACATACAAACACACATACATACATACATACACACATTTTCGCTTTTATATATATAGACTAGCGAGGGGTACCCGGCGTTGCCCGAGTGTTTTTCGGTGTATGTGGTCGGGCGGGGGTGGGGGTGTTAATGAAAACCTAAGAATAAGCGAAGTAAAAAACCCAGAAAAACGAACGTTAAAAAAACCTGCTTAGCGGGGGAGGGGGGGGGGTACCCGGCGTTGCCCGAGTGTTGGTAGGTGTGTGTGGTTGTTAATGAAAAGCTAAGAATAAGGGAAGTAAACAAAGAAAACAGAAAAAAGAAGCGGGGGTACCCGGGGGGGGTAATCAAAACATCGAAAAAAAACACAAAAAAACTAACGTAAGGCAAACGAACGATGTTAAGTGCAAAAATCGAAAAAACAAAAACAAAAAAGAAAACAGAAAAACGAACGTTTAAAAAAAACGTGAAAAATGGCTTAAATAAGCCTGTTTCGATATTAAAATTTAAAAAATCGGTGGGTAACCGGGTGTTTTTGGGTGTGTGTGGTCGATTGGGGGTGTTAATGAAAACCTAAGAATAAGTGAAGTAAAAAAAATAAAACAGAAAAACAAATGTTACGTGAAAAACGGCTTAAATAACACTGGTTCAATATCTAAAAAAAAAAGACATCTCACACCACGATTCAAACCCAAAACGTTTAGATATTGAACCAACGCTCTAACCAAATGAGCTAACACGACGTACATGAAATTTACTCAGTTCTTCACCTATTTAAATTAAATCAGGTCATGACGTCATCTGACGCATACGTAGAACCGGTCGCCGTCATGAGAGGATGGTTTTTGTTGACCCCCCTCCCGTAGAAAATTGTCAATTTCGGGGTGAAAAATTTTACGTTTTTGGCCAATTTTTCGATATTTTTCGGGCGAAAGATGGAGCTTCATTATGATATCAAGTTTATAAATTTTTGTTCTATCTGTCGAAGATTTATAGCGGACACACAAACACACATACAAACATATGTACGTACACATTTTCGCTTTTATATATATAGACTAGCCAGGGGTAGCCGGCGTTGCCCGGGTGTTTTTAGTTGTGTGTGGTTGGGCGGTGGTGGGGGTGTTAATCAAAACCTAAGAATAAGCGAACTAAAAAAAACAGAAAAACGAACGTTAAAAAAACCTGCTTAGCGGGGGCGGGTACCCGGCGTTACCCGAGTGTTTGGAGGGGGTGGGGGTGTTAATGAAAAGCTAAGATTAAGCGAAGTAAAAAAAGAAAATAGGAAAACGTACCCGGGCGAGGGGGGGGGTGCATAATCAAAACATCGAAAAAAAAAACTAACGTAAGGCAAACGAACGATGTTAAATGTAAAAATCGAAAAAAAAAAAACGAAAAACCAATGTAAAAAAACATGTGAAAAATGGCTTCAATAAGCCTGTTTCGATATTAAAATTTA
>NC_136499.1:4339901-4524901 GCF_053919585.1 Euprymna scolopes
GTCATTGAGCGTTACGACGATGACGACGACGTAGGTTTGTTTTTTATAAGCGAAGTAAAAAAAGAAAATAACGTTAACGCTTAAGCGGGGAAAAAAACACAAAAAAACTAACGTAAGGCAAACGAACGATGAAAACAGAAAAACGAACATGTGAAGATGGCTTAAATAAGCCTGTTTCGATATTAACAGTTAAAGTACAGTACCCGGGTGTTTTTGAGTGTTGCTAAGAATAAGCGAAGTAAAAAAAAAAGCAGAAAAACGAACGTTACGTGAAATTGAAAAAACAAAAAACATCTCACACCACGATTCGAACCCAAAATGTTTCGATAATGAACCAAGGCCTTAACCAACTGAGCTAAAGCGACGTACATGAAATATGTTCGGTTTTTCAACTATTTAAAGTAAATCAGGCCACGACGTCATCTGACGCATGCGTAGAATCAGTCATTGGCACGAGAGGACCATTTTTGTTGACCCCATCCCTGTCAAAAATTGTCGATTTCGGGGTGAAAAAGTTAACGTTTTTGCCCAATTTTTCGATATTTTTGGAGCAAAGGATGGAGCTTCGATGTGATACCGAGTTTGTGAATTTTCGTCGCGTCTGTCGAAAGTTTTTAGCAGACATCCAAATATACATACATACATACATTTTCGCTTTTATATATATAGATGATAGGTTATGAAAAGGAAGGGTTGTAAATTTGGGTTGAATTTGGGGGTATTTTAAAATAGATTGGCTTCTCCTAGAGGGGTTGCCTTCACCACACCTTACGGGAGCCCTCTCCACCCCACACACACATGGAAATAAACACATGCATACATAAAGATGTATGCCAACATACATATACATGTGCACACACATGCAAACATACACACATAGTAGCACACAAATATGCATATACATACGTACACATAATACACATGAAGGAACATTCCAAAAGTCTTAAATACTCAATGATCAGGATGACGATGATGGTGATGGGCACGATTAAAGGAGATTGACAAAAAAAAAGCCTTCATATTAGTGTGGAGCTCCCTGAGTAATCGTATAAATTGAGGTGGGCATCCCAACCTCCCCAGAATTATCCATAGGGCACTTCTGTTCACCGTATCAAAAGCCTTAGTCAAATCAACAAAAACCTGATAAAGCAGAACGCAGTGTTCAGTACATTTCTCCTGCAACTGCCGAGCAGAGAAGATCATATCCGTAGTTCCTCTGCTCGGACGAAAGCCACTTTGGCTTTCTGGAATGACGGATGGACAAATATACTTTAACAATCTATTGAGTAGAACTCTGGAAAATACTTTGCCAACTGCTTCCAACAAACTTATCCCACGATAACTTCCACAGTCGGTCCTGGGCCCCTTTCCCTTGTACAGTGATATAAGAATTGCATCAACCCAATCCTGATGGACGGGAACACCCCTCCAGACATCAGTGATAAGATGAAGAATTTCATGAACAAGTTTATCACCCCCATGTAAGAGGACTTCCACAGGAATACGATCAAGCCCTGGAGCTCTCCCAACGCTCACTTCCTTGATTGCATCTCTAATTTCATTCTCAGATGGGAACACGGACATTTCATGGATAAGCTTTTGTTGTGATAAAAATTCATTGATGGCGTCCTCATCAACATTAGAGGGGTTGTCAAAGAGATTAGAATAATGCTCGGTCCAACAAAGGAGAATCTTGTTAGGATCCTTTATAAGGGCAATTCCATCACTTGAGAGTATGGGAGATGTAGATAGTGTTTGAGGACCAAAAGCTTTTTTAAGCAAATGGTACATGCATTTGAGGTCTTTACAATCAAAAGCCATCTGGATTTGGTTGGCAAATTTAGCTCACCACTGATCTTCATTTGGCGGAGTCGCTTTTGGAGAATACCCTTGTTTGCTTTAAGTGACTGTCAGAGGGACTCTCGACCTTCATGAGAGACAGACGTCTTATGGTGCAACTCATCTTTAGCACTTAAGAGTTGAGTAATTTCAGAATCATTATCATCAAACCAATCTTGATGTTTAGATTTTCTACACCTATTTCATAGACTGTATTTTTAAAATGCGCCCATGACTCATCAAAATCAGCAGAATTAACTATGGATCGAAGCTTTTCACGTACACTTGGATCAGCCAGCCTGGACACATCAACCCGCCTGGGAATGCCAACATCACCCAACCTACACTTCCTCCTTATACAGACCTTCAACTTCCCGCGTACCAAAAAGTGATCTGTGCCGCATTCAGCTCCACGCATAACACACACACTACATACGTCCCGCAAATCTGCCTTCCTGGAAATAATGTAATCGATCAAGTGACCTTGTTTTGAACGAGGATGGGTCCAGGTAAACCTATGGACCTCTTTGTGGCTGAAGAAAGTGTTACAGATAATAAGGTCAAACTGAGTGCATAGATGGAGAAGATGCAGACCATTAGTTGACCCTACCTACACCAAACCGGCCGAGTGAGCTCCAGGTATGATGATCCTTGCCAACTCTTGCATTTAGATCACCCATGAGTAAGATCTTCTCAGATAAAGGAATAGAGGAAATGGTACGACTGAGATCTCAGTAAAACGCCGTGATGGTATCTTCATCATGACCCATGGTAGGGGCATACACAGATAAAATCATCATATACCTACTGTGTGCAAGAGGGAAGCGCATCATCATAATTCTGTCACTTACACAGATTGGCTGTTCAATCCTCTTCACCAAATCAGAACGCACTGCAAAGCCAATTCCACCCTCTCGTCTCGGCCCCGATGGTCTTCCTTTCCAAAAAAAGGTGTATCCTGAGCCCACTTCCACCAATTGATCTTCAGCACTCAATCGTGTTTCAGACAATGCCGCAATGTCTATGCTGTACCTAGCGAGCTCTCTTGCAACAATAGCTGTCCTACACTCAGGTCTTTCATTATCCAGGACATCTAGCAAAGTTCTCACATTCAACGTAGCAACAGTTAGGTTATTCCTCTCCTGATAAAATTTGGATTTTCCTTGTTTATTATTGTTTCTCCTGCAAATATAGAGCAGCCGCCGACCACAGGAAGCCGACCAGCTTATAAAAGGGTAGACAATTTTTAGGTCACCTTTTCTAGACCCTTCCCAAATGCATGGGTGAGCAGTGTATCCCTAGAAAAGGCTGCTCAGCCGCCAGATCACCCACTGAAGTTGCTTCCACCCTGTAAGCGATTTAGTCGATGATGTTAGATAAATCACTGGCCGCCTGTGTGCAGATTTACAGCTATGCACTTCCAGCCCACTAAGCCTGTGCACGTCGCCACTCACCTATTGCTATAGGACTTTCTTTTTTTTTTTTTTCCTCTCTTCTTCGAAAGATATCTGCACATAAAGATCGCGACACAACATGCTTGTGCTACACATATTGTACCCTCTCGCACCCTACCACTGGTTGCACAGTGACAAACTGATATAGTGAGATGACTGTGGCATAGTGTGCATGTTTTATTATCATGGAGTTTTACCTCTTCGGCAGATGGACATACACACACACATACACATAAGCAAGCAAACATGCATATGTATTTATATATCCCTAGTTCTCACAATATAGTAACCCTCCAGAACTTGAGAGGGAGGCTAACAGGTACTACACCTTGCCCAAGGGTGACCTGAAACTATGCAAGGCAGAGGTGTTCATCTCCCTGAGGTAAGTTACCCGCATACCCAACAACATACCCAACATTATATATATATATATATATATATATATATATATATATATATATATATATATATACACACACACACACATATATATATACACACACATACACACACATATGTATGTATATATATATATATATATATATATATATATATATATATATACTAGCATTTCAGCCCGGCGTTGCCCGTATGTTTGGATGTGTATGTTGAGCAAAAAAAAAAAAGTGGTATTAGGAAGGTAGGCTCGAACCCGTACTGCAAAGGAGGAAAAGACCGGGGTAAAACCTAACGTTTATGCTGTTACGACCACCGCCAAACTGGAAGCGACATTTTTTGAAAATTAAGGCTTGACACTCTAAAGGAGAAGGTAACTTTCAAAAATATTGGCGAAAAAAGTGACCCCCCCCTGTAGAAAAGTGCCTAGTTGAAGAGGAAGATATTAATATTTTTAGCCAATTTTTCAATATTTGTTGTATGAAAGATCGAACTTTAAAACAATACTGATCTTGGTAAAATCCGTCGCCTTTATTGAAAGTTTAAGGCAGACATGCAAACAGACATACATACATACATTTATATATTGGTAACTAAAATTTTTTGACCCAAACGGATGAAAAAGCTTGCCCTATCTCTGAATACCCTTTATGTAAAATTTCAAATATTTAGACCAGAAATTTTCTGAGTAATTTGGTAGAGACCGCAGAGGTCAATTTTTTAAAACTTTGACCCCTATTATGACCCCTAAAAATTTATTATTTTGGGCTCAAATCAAGTTATTAAGTTAGATCCAAGGAACCTATATCTAAAATTTCAAGTGCGTAGTGTAGAGGACTAGGATATATAAATCCTAATCCCGTTACAAAAGAAAAATAATGAAACGAATGGAATGAAGGAAACAAAGACTCAATTGCTGGAATAGTTAAACGTGTCGTTTATTTACTGTTGAAAGAATGAATGTTTTAGATATAACACGTGTTCATGTCCGTGCGGGTGTAACCATCATTTGTTGCAGGATTGGTAGTATAGAAGGAAAAAGGAAATGTGTGTTCATCTCACGTTCGAGTCACTGTCGTTTGTTCACGCGTGGGAAGAGAAGTGAGGGAAGTAGTGGAAAATGGGAATGATAGTCCAATGTGTAGACAAAGACAGAGGATAGAGGGTTGACATCAGTTAAACTGTGCGCCATGTTAGCCGTCAGCTACGCGGTGGTGTTCTCTGGCACGAGTAGTAGATAGAGAGAGAAAGAGTGAGAATGTCAATCCAGTTCATGGAGAGAGAAAGCATATAAAGTGTACGTACGGTCTGTTAGCTTTTTGTCCCACATAGTAGCAAGTGGCGCATGCACGCGCATGCTAAAAAGGCACGCTGTCGGTCCGTAGACCGTCCAGCTAGGAGGCTGGTCTGAAAAGGGAGAAGCTGCTTATTGCTCTTGCCTTTATAGGTGTTTCCGCTGGTCTTTTGCGCATGTGTGGATTTCCTTTGAAAGGGGAAGTGACGTTGTCCATGCGTGCGTGTGTGTATGTATACACGTGAATGTGAGTGTATGTACGCGAACGTGAATATATGTACGTGTGTGGACATGTGCACGTATGTATATGACAAGTAATATAGCTTGAAATGTGAACGCATGTTTTTGTGTGAGACTAGAAAAGGCTTGCGCAGTAGACCCAAAATTGTCGGAGGAGTTTGGTAGAGTTCTCAAAGGTAAAATCGTTGAACTTTGACCCCTTAATCGCCAAATTACTGGCCAAAAATAGATCACATCGATTTTCCCTAATCTCAGTACCCTGTATATCAAATTTAGAGTCTGTAGACTAAAAATTGACAGAGTTATTGTGTAGGGAAATGTAAACAGACCCATAGATACACAGACACGTTCACTTTTATAGATAAGATAGATAGATAGATAGATAGATAGATAGATAGATAGATAGAAAACAAAAATATATACGTATAGATAAATATATATGGAAAAAATTTTGTGTTTACTGTAAACTTTTTATGCAAATATTATGCAAGTATAAATCATGTAGAATATCTGCTTGGATATAATTACACGTAATAGTTAACGAAAGATGATCATCCCATAAGAAAACCGAAAAAACTAATAGGGAATTAATTAAAATGAATGTTTAAAAAAATATGAAAATTAGCTAGATGTTTTGCTAGTGAATGCAATTCCACAAGCCATATATAAGAAAATGGTATTTTCTTTTTAAATAAATAGAAAAGAGGGTTTTTAATATGAATATCAATACACACACAAAAAAAAGGAATTTACATGAGTATAGATATCTATATATACATATATATATATATATATATATATATATATATATATATATATATATACATACATATATATATAATAATTTGGACGACTGTTTTATATCCTATTATTCTACATTTTTTACAAAAATAACAAAGTGTTAATTTATGTGTTTGCATTTAGCTAAAAATTATTGTTTCTTATTCAATAAATTAATTTGATTTTTTTTCCTTCTCAGCATAATTTACTGTTTCTACTATTTTTATTGTAGGAAAGAACTAATATTAAGAATTTCCAATTAGAGCCATTAATTTTAGTCCCACATATATATTTAGTGTGGTGCTACTTCTGTATGTTTCAATCCTAAATGTCATCATGTAGCGATTATAGCTATACTAAATCAAAACACGGATTCCATGAACAAAGCTTCTTTCTTAGAACTGCACGCCTGTGGAACTCTGTTCCGTCTGCTTGCTTCCCACCAGACTACAACTTGGATGTGTTCAAGTCCAATGTTAACAAATTCCTAATGAACCGCCTCCTTAAGTAAACACTTCATCAAATCTCCACACTAACGTAATGTACTTGCAATAACCCTTATCCCTGAGTGGCTTCCGGGCTTTGATGTGGTGATCACTGTGTAAAAAAAAAAAAATTGAATTAATTCATTGTGGCCTCTGTGTATACTTATTGTTCAGAGGTGATCGAGTAATCCGATAGATTTGGAGCATGTTCCAGATTTGATGTGATATCCAGAATATTTGATGGACCCATACTGTGATTTTGAAGGGCATATGAGATGGTCATCCTCTTTGGTGATGTAAAGATACGTTGGTGTTGAGGCTTAGAATAAAATCTTTGGGGGTGCGGAGATATAGCATCAAATCGTAGATCAATATTCAATTCCATGATCTACAATTTGATGCAGTGATATAGAGTAAAAAAAATGTCTAAAATACCGATACATATGATATCAGCTAGAGACTGATCATGTACAAACCTAAGAGAATGCTTGCAGAGAGAAGGATTCTTTAAGCGAACATGAAGTCTCCAAGATCTTCAGGTGATAGGTCGAATAAGTATGACTCAGAATAGTGAATGAGTTAGTGCTAAAGTTTGTGGGACATGCCGGGTTTTTAAGCAAATGTTCTGCTATAGAAGATCTGGATGTGTTAATAAGAATGTGCGTTGGTAGCTAAGTCTCATACCTGATTTTGCTAGGTACGTGCTGGTGCATTCTCCTAACAAGTCTTAACAACGGCCGACCCACGTAGTCAGCACTTATTTAAATTTATAAATTACATCATTATTATTAGGGGAGGGGGGTAGAACGTCTTTGCGACAGGATGCCATTAACGGTTTCATAAAGAAACTACATGTACATTGGAAGCAAAATAGCATCTTTCCACTGTTGAGCTGATTTGGTTGGCAAACTTCTCACTGATCCTAACCACGGTAAGCGAATATAAATTAGACATTTAGTCACCATACTAATTTTTATTTGGGAAAAATCAGTTATTTTCCTTTTGATGATTGACCTAATCACATCGAGGGAGTACCCATTATTGGATGAAGTATCAGTAATAATTTTCAGTTCTTCATCCATTTTGTTTTAGAACAAATCATAAGGTTACAATGTGTTAGGTTCCAAATTAAATTAATCTTTCGTTTAGTAAGGCAAAACAAATCCCAGCGTGTAAATGTAGGTTTACGATATATTGATGTCAGGTAATTTGAGGGAGTTTTTGTTACCAATATATCAAGGAAAGCTAAAGACGAGTTACACTCTCCTTCATATGTATACTTTAACGTGGGATGTATGTTGTTTAATAAGGAGAAAAAAATGATTTGCCTCCATTTCATTATTAAAAAGGCAAAATGCATCGTCTAAATATCTAAATTAGACTAACGGTTTTTTGGGTCCAGATAATAACTGTTTCTCATGGAAACCCACAAAAATGTTCGCCATTATTGGACCCAGGAATGAGCCTATTGCTATCCCATCTATTTGCCCATACATATCATCGTTTAAGTTAAATTCAACAGATGTAGTGGCAAATTTCATCCTCAACAAATATGGTTTCAGGAATGGGAGGAAGTGATAACTAGCTGTGATATAAAAGATCAGCGCAGATATTAATAGTTTCCAAAATAGGGATGCAAGTAAATAAGTTACTAATATCATATGAGCACATAAATTTATTAGTAACCTTAGAGTTTTGCATAAAATTTGCAAAATAAAATGAATCTTTTAAACAGTAGTTACTATAGTACTCGACTACTGATTGTAAAATATTAAAGATTCATTTTGCAACCTTGTGTTGGGATAATCCTACCATAGAAAGAATGAGTCTTAAGGAGATATCCGTCTTATAAGTTTTAGGTTGACCATATAACCTTAGGTGGATAGAGCCCAAGGGTCTAATCTCACTAGCTATATTAGAATGGAGTACTCCACTTTTTACCTATTTGAGCAATTGCTTTTTGAATTTGGCTTCTAAGGAGGCTGTTGCATCATGAGTTTCGACAGGGCCCAATTTTACAAATTTTTTCAGTATCATTTAATATGACACACATTTTATCAACGTAATCCTCAAAATTTAATAAGACGACTCCTGAACCTTTAGCTGATCTTGTTATAACAATAAATTTGTTTTGTTGTAAAGTTTTAATGACAATAAAATGTTCTTTATGCCATTTAAACTCTGAATGCGAAACTGGTGTACTTGCATAGCTGTTGTGAGCAAGGTCATTTAATCTTGCTTTCATGTACCTGAATTAAGTCTCATAAGTAGGCATAAATCTCACTTTTTGAGAGTTGAGAAGTTCAAATTCATAAAATACTTGTTCACGTTTAACACTAGATAGTAGAATACAAAATTCCAAACCATGATCCAGCATTAAAAGTTTGGCAGGGGACAGCTTCTGAGAAGATAAATTTAGAACGTTCTTATCTACATTTGAGTTTTACATTGAAATTTTTTTATATATTAAATATTGCAATTCATTATTATTAAATTGTAAATTTATTTTTTTACAACACCATTCTTGTAAAACGAACTTCATCACAGGAAGAAGTGTGCTCACTATTTCCCTCCATAACTGCACATATATATTTTTAAACCTATCGTGATTTGATGCTATTTTATTCAAGATATTATGGATAAATGCATTCTCAATTTTATGTCCTGGGTATAATCTCGCCTTTTCCTATAGATTATTTTGACTGCAGAAATTCTCATCTGAACCAAAGTATCAGAGGTTTGCAATAACATACTAATTTATTACATCTAGACTATTAGCCACTATCTTATGTTATTTTTTAATACAATTTCAGACACATTAAGTCGTTATAATAAAATGCTACATTACATCCTAGAAACAGCACTATCACAATTGCAACATCTATAGAGGAAGGAGTCCCTATTTTTCTCTATAAATATTTAGTCCTCCCACTGCTACCAGTTGACACCGGGACCTAATCTACATTTTCCTATGATACTTATATTGCACCCATCGTAACTAGTTATTAGCTACATACACATAACATAATCTTTCCAATACCTTATTAAAAATAATAAATTCTCCCTTCTCAAAATTCACCCCATCTGATTGGCTGAAATTGGCGAATTCTATTATTCCAGAAGCCACTTCTTCATGCATAAACGAACACATGAGTACCATTATTTTTTTCGATTTTAGAGTGTCTTTTCAACCCTTAAACGATCCTATGTTCTTTTTGTTTTGTTTTCATTTTTTTGTTAGGTGGTGGGGGGCGTTTTTTATTATATTTTTCTTTTTTTTTTAACATTTACTATTATTGTGGACGATTATACTTACATATTTTCCTACGCATTCCTAGGCTTCAATTATGTTACTTATCGTGCCAACTGCTTACACCCTTACACAATGCTGTTTATTTGTTTTGTTTTCGTTTGTTGACAGACAAACAAATTATAAAAACTTCTTATTTTTATATAAAACACATTATTAAACCCAAAGGCTGAAATAAAACCAGAAAAATGTTCATTTTTATTATTTTTTTTATCATTTTTTATTTGACTAAATTTATGACATTCGAGGCAGCCCTATTGCTTTTAAAATTTGGCTTTTCTAAAGTTTGACACATGGGCCTTTTTATGGCCAAATTAGGCCTTTTTTGACGCTCCTACTTAAAACATGGTTCCATGAAAGAATGTAAAAAAGGCCAAATTTGGCCATAAAAAGGCCAATCTGTCAAATCTAAGAAAGGCCAAATTTATAAAGCAATACAGCAGCATCGTATGTTGTACACTTAGTCTCATAAAATGATGAAAAAATAATAACAATGAAATTTTTTTTCTGGTTTTATTTCAGCCTGTGAGTCTAATAATGTGTTTTATATAAAAATAAATAGTTTTTATAATTTTTGTGTCTGTCAAATACCTTCTGCTGCTAAACTACAAATTTACCCTAAATAACATTGCCTACGAAGACACTTATTTGTTATATATATGTTTTTGGTTTACTTTCCTTTTCCAGACTCATTATCGACATTGCTCAGACATTAACTTTGTTTAAGGTTAATTTTTACCTTAACTCTACTTACACAATTTCCTTGAATAGGCACAGTCAAAACTGAAAAAAAAAACAAGTTGTTTTTTTTTTTTTTAATGAATTAAAATCTATTAAAATACATTATTCTTGAGGAACTTTTTTTCAGAAAAATAAAAGCCTGGATTTTATCATATGAAAAGCAGAATGATCTAAAACTTTTTATACTATTTTTTATAGAATTTTAAATTAAAAAAAAAAAACACCATTCACCACCAATTTTTCTATCGATAGATAAGCAAAAGAAAATAATTGATTCGAAAAGCTTTTTAAAAATATTTTTAAAAGCTTTTTGAATCAATTATTATTATTTTTTTTTTTTGTCTAAATAAGATTTAGGATTATTTACTATAAGAATATGCAAAAATATTATAATAATCTACCCAGTTCCATGTATTTGTTTTGCTTGTCGCTTTGATGTTCACAATGTGATCTGCTAGGATGATGAAATCTATGATCTGGTAGGGGTTTTACCTTCTTGTTAACTATTATGACATGCAGTCTCCTTGCTTGAATGGGTTTATCTGTTTGTATCTCCATGTCCCATGTGATTTAATGATTCCTGCTTTCAAGTACTGGTTTGTGCTTGTACTATTTATTTGAGTGTTCAAGATGTAGTTGTTTGCATAGTTCCCAGTGTACAGCCTTCTCCACCTGGTCATATCTATTCTTATATTCTTTTTGAGCTACTTTGTTGGATTAATTTATTATATGGTTTATAGTTTCGTCTCTTTGTTTGATGAGTCTGCATTTTCTGTTTTCTTGTGTCGTGTCGATCTTATCTTTGATATAGTTAGTTCTAATCATGTTATTTTGTGTGGCTGTTAGTAGTGATTCCGATCCTCTGTTTAGATGTACTTTTCATAGTCATGTCAAGATGTCTCATCTTTTATCATCTTTATGAATCATCCATGTAACTGTTTCTCCTCACATTTTTCTTTTCTCGTCTTATCCTTTGTCTTTTTGTTCTCTGGTCTGTTCATTTTTTACAGTGTCTCTTGCTGTGGTGATTAGTCTTTCTGTGTTCTGTGTTATGTATTTTTTTTAATCCTTTTTTTTGTGTCATTCACACAGTTTTCCTCTTCCCCTGGTTTTCCTTTTCATGTAAAGTCGATCAACATCATCCTTTGATGTAATGCATTGTTCATTGTTATAAGTTTCCTGGTCTTCTGGTCAAGATGCTTCAGTTCTTATTTAGTCTAGCCAATGAACGATCCAGATTATCTTACTAGTGATACTGCCCATGTGTTTATACCTCTGATGATGATGATGATGATGATGATGATGATGATGATGATGATGATGATCATGATGATGATGATGATGATCATGATGATGATGATTTTTTTTTTTATATGCACAGGTGCCACATTAGCTGTAATTCTTGAACTTGACACAAACATCTCCATCATTGTGTCAGCCTGTATTGCTATATTCTACACCCTTTTTGGTGGTCTTTATTCAGTTGCATATACTGATGTCTTGCAACTGTTCTTCATCTTTTTCGGCTTAGTAAGTAATTTTATGATGATTTTTAATCATTTTTTTTTTTTTGATTTAAAATAAAATGTTTATCACTCTGATATGTTGATGATGCATGGAAAAATATATTTTATTTTTCATAACAAATAAATGACAAAAGTATATATACCAAGTTTCAAGATGTTGAGCATCTTACAATTTATTCCTTTAAGTACGTTGACATGCACATTTCTTGATAGCAACTGTTTCGTAGCGCAAAATCATTCATTTAATTATTATATCAATCAATGAATCTATTCTGCCCTTAACCCCTCAAAAGAAAAAAAAGCACCTATCAATTCACTAAAAGAAAAGAAAATGCATATGGGCATGATTACAAAATGCGAAAATTGGAAGAGAAGTTGCAATTACTTTTTATGTTTTCGCCATGTTTGAATTTTCTCAATTCTCTGGTGAATTATTCCTAGAAAAATGTTTCATTTGGAATTGGATATTCTTA
Source organism: Euprymna scolopes (assembly GCF_053919585.1). Lineage (NCBI taxonomy): Eukaryota > Metazoa > Mollusca > Cephalopoda > Sepiida > Sepiolidae > Euprymna > Euprymna scolopes. Next base: position 4,352,440 of record NC_136499.1, read on the forward strand.
TTGAATTAAAGTGAAAGGTCTCATTGGAAACTGATAAAAGAAAAAAAAAGCTCTGTCATCCTTTGCTATTAGAGCTATAAAATTGTCTAGGCAGCTCATAAAACTGTCATAATGATATAGTGAACAAAGAAAATGCATAAGATATCACATTATTAGTTTGTTTTGCAATATTTTGCAAAATATATCTGATTCCCTTTCCAAATAATCAATTGCAGAGAAAATGTAGGAAGCGGCTAAGATTAAAAAAAATATTTTCCTATCTCGGCTTTGTATATGTGATGAAATGATGATAAATTCTTATATATATATATAACTAGATGCTATATTATATTTATATATTTCATATTTTTTTAATATGATGAATAAAATTGTTTTAAATGATTTTTTATAAAAACTATTATGATTGTAAAGAGATGACACCTGTTAGAACATCATATTATATTGATAAGCATGTATAATCTGTCAGATAAAAAAAAAAAGATCGGGCTTACTATTTAGTTAAAACTTAAAAACTGCTAACATTAAATATTTGTATATCTTTTATAGTGGATATCACTTCCATTTGCAATCACGCATAAAGCCACACACAGCATCACCATAAATGCGACCGCCAACTGGATCAAGAGCATTGACACCAAATACATTGGTAGTTACATGGATAGTTATCTTTTATTGATATTTGGAGGAATTCCATGGCAGGTAAGTTAACCGCATCATTGTATTAATCTCATCTCTTGCTATTTATTTGCTTTGCTATGAGAGAAAAATGTGACACAGCGTCGTTTATAATGTGGGAGAAAATCAGCTCCTCAAAAGAGAGCACTCTGAAAGTAAGCAAAAATAATAATTGGCTTAATATAGAAAGTTTTCTTTTTATTTTCTTCCACAAGAGAAAAATGTGACACAAGGTAGTTTTTAATGTGGGGGAAAACCAGCTCCCCAAAAAGAGACACTCTGGAAGTAGGCAAAAATAATAATTGCCTTAGTATAGAAGGATTTCTATTCATTTGCTTACCCACAAGAGAAAAATGTGACACAGGGTCGTTTTTAATGTAGAGAGAAACTAGCTCCCCAAAAAGAGGTACTCTGGAAGTAGGCGAAAATAAAAATTGACCAAGGACAAATTAACTTGATACTACACTCTAACCTTAGCCCAAAGGTCAGATCTATTTTTTCTTTTAATCTCATCTATTGCCTTATTTTAATAGAAAAAACTGCAGTAAATATTTATTTATAATTGTTCTATGGCAATATTTTTTTTATTTTAAGAAATAATCTAATTTCAAATATGAAAAATTAAAAAGAAACAAGACAAAAATGACAATGCACAGCAGAAAATTAGTTAATGAATATTTTTCCAAATAGTAAAACTTGTCTTTCTTCAAATATTTATATTTATACAGCATTACATATTTTCAGTGTGTTTTTTTTTCAGTCAACTTTTAGTCTATTTATTCAACTGTTTTTCTATCAAAATAAATTTCTCTTAACTAGGATAAAAAGAATTTTACATCACTATAAGGCGCTATTTTTGTCAGTGAATCATTGTCATGCTTAAGTTTGAAATAACTTTTTCTTTTTGTCATGTTTAAGTTTGAAATACAGGGTGACCCAAAAAACAGGCCCCAACTCTAATTAGGCCCCGTTTCTTAGTGTTTTGTCCGAATGAAATGAAACGTTGGTCATAATTAGTTTATTATATTCAAAACATCATATCAAAACACTAGGGTCTTTGGCCTTTTTTTCTCCGTTCTACAGCATATGTTCTAGATGGCCTCCATTTAGCTCTGTGCATTTCTTGAGGCGCAGCACGAAGTTGTCCATGACGTTCTTACAGACCGAATTGGTAATGGCTCTCATTTCCTTCCTGATGGCTTCCTTGAGTTCCGTGATGGCTCTGGGTTTCCCTCTGTAGACTCTGTCCTTAAGATAGCCCCAAAGAAAAAAATCTGAGGGGCTTAGGTCCAGGCTATGGGGTGCCCACTCAAAATCAGTCTTGAGACTGATCATTCAGCCTCTGAAGTTCTCTTTCAGCCAATCTCGGGACAGGTTTGAGGTGTGAGAACTTGCTCCGTCCTGCTGGAACTAGAACTTGCTCATGAGCGACAGGTAGATGGTCTGGAGCTCACTCTTGAAGGTTTTGAGGACCTCCCCATACAGCTCCTTGGTGACTGTCACTGCTGCGCCAGATTCTTTGATGAAGATTGGTCCGATGATGCCCCTGGTTAAGATTGCAGCCCACACCGTGCACTTAGAAGAGTGCAGGGCTTGGTGGCTATTTCATTGGGTCTGGAGGACCCCCAGAAGACATTTATCTTGGAGTTCGCCTTTCCATCAAGATGGAAGTGGGCTTTATCTGAAGTCCAAAGGAGGAAACTTGGTGTCTCCTCGATCTTCTCGAGCATCTTGACTGCCATAGCCCTCCTCTGCTTCTTGTCTGAGGCTGTAAGGGTCTGCAGCGTCTGTATTCTGTATGGGTAAGCCCTGATATCGTTCACCAGCACTCTCCTGCAAGTCTCACGGGAAATACCGAGGCACTGACTTTGCTTACGCACAGAACGTTTCGGACTCTGCTGGAGAGACTCTCTCATTCTTTCGACCAGCTCCGCTGTTCGCTTCTTGGGACATCCCGAGTGGCTTGGACGGTTCTCTCTGGCAGCGTTGAGGTTCTCCATGGTCCTACACTTCTCAAAGCGGTCCACCCAGTTCTGAATTCTGCTTTTGAATGGAGGCTTTTCACATTCAAACTGACACATGAAACTGTCCTGGATTTTCTTAAACGAGCCTGTCTTGTAGTAAAATTTAATACAGTGTATTCTTTGTCCCAGCTCTCACTGGGGTCTTGATGTACTCACGGTTGTTGATTCTGCCATGTCCTGTAAAATAAGGGCAATCGGTGAATAAATAATGGAGATATCACATAAAGTGTACAAGAGGCCCGTTTTTGGGGGGTCACCCTGTAGAATTTTTACATTATACATTGGTTTACACTTGTACGTTGTTCTTAATTTCCCTTTTCTAATGTTTAATCTGGTTTGATGCATTCAAAAGAGTTGTGTGAATTCATATTCTTGTTATATTTCTAGGCTTATTTTCAAAGAGTCCTGTCTTCCAAGTCTGCATTTAAAGCAAAAATGTTGTCCTACATTGCTGCTTTTGGCTGCATCCTCATGGCGCTTCCTGCTGTTCTTTTTGGAGCTGTTGCAGCTTCAACAGGTAAAACTTAAATTTGAAATTTCCATAAATATTAAACAATATTTCTTTCTCTAATTTTATTTAGCTGTTACTTACACAGCAAAGACCAGATCTTGTGGAGTGAAAAAATAAGGATGGAATTTTGTTTGAATTGACTGTACCCTGAGAGGATTAAGTTTGCTACTGCAGAAGACAGAAAATATGAGAGAGATGGTGATCAGGCAAAAGGATGGAATATTATCGTTTGGTGGTGGAAGTTCAAGATGTTGAGCAAAAGCTAATCAACATACTGCGACATTGTTTTTGTTGTACAAACACAGAAGTAAAAACTTTGTGACACACATGCAGAAAGCAGTGCAGAAGACATCATACTAGATCTGGTTAAAAAGAAATTATGTGAGTTGGACATAAAAGCAGATAAATATGGCATTTTGTTGGGGGGGGGGCACTTTAGAGAAGCAGTAGATGAGTAGGGGCCGAAACTGTAAAGTGATTCCTCCTGATGATTGTGGTACTGGATCCGATTGTGGAGCTCTGAATAAGTTATTCTGCTTAGCAAACAGCATTTGCTTAACAAAGAATATAGAAAAGGAAAAATATGAAAGTGGAACAGTGCACCTAAGAGAAAATAGGAGGATTTCGATAGTTCAATCAGTTTTTATTTTTTGCGTATATATTATCAACAGTTTTGCAATATCTAATTTTTGTATTATTTAGATTATTTGGACTATGTTTTAATTATAAGTATTTTATCGTTAAGGAAATGACTTAATATTATTAATAATAACGAAATTATTTAAGATATTTTTAACACCAACCTACTATTAATAATAATTTATAACTTATTTCCAACAGATTTATATTCATGTTACTATTACCTGAAGAATACCAGAGTTTTAATCAGCAGAAACGTTTTGAATAAAACAACTTAGATGAGAATGATAGTCCAAATAATCCAAATTATCATTCTCCATTTCAAAACTTCTAAAACATTATTTAATTTTATCTTAAATTGTAATTTTTTGATTTGTTACATTTTCTTTTCTATTTTTAATTTTTAAAAGATTGGAATCAAACAGAATATGGTCGTACACCCGAAGGAGACGATTTAAAACTGGTACTACCGCTGTGTCTTCAGTATATGTGCCCAGACTTCATCTCCTTTTTTGGGCTAGGAGCCATTTCCGCAGCTGTCATGTCATCGGCTGATTCCTCCATTCTATCTGCAGCTTCCATGTTTGCTCGGAATGTCTATAAACTTATTTTTCGACAAAAAGTAAGTAAACTTTTGGAATCATTTTTCTAGCATAAGATACGTAATGCAATTAAGAAGTTGTAAAAAAAATATTTGAAAAAAATTAATTTCTTTTTACTTGAAAATCTGAACAGATTGGTAAACAAAACAAATTTTTAAAAAATTTTTAATCTTTTAAATTTTGTCATTTTTCTGATACAAAAAAAAATCTCAAGTCACAAACCGAAACTGAAAAATTACAGTTAAATAAATGGTATAATAAAATAGTTATTCATATTATTTGGAATCTTCGGACTATTGTTCGCATCTTGAGTGTCACTTCCACAACATGTTGGTTGATGTAACATCTGACTTTCTTTAGGTGTATCTTGTCGAACTCAGGAATTTGGATGGAATTTCGAATCAAATACTTTATTTACTTCACGAGAGTGGCCCTGTCGGTGGGGCATTAGAATACGCCGACTGCCCCCCTGCAGAGGGTAAAAGTCCCTCAATGGGGGTCCTGGATATGACCTTAAACTATATCCAGTGGTGAGGCCCCAGCTTGTGGGTTTTGGGGAGTGTGGAGCCACCCTTTAATTACCATTGCTCCCAGGTCCACTGTGACCCGGAGTGGTAGTACCTGTTAGGGTCCCAACTATGGGTTAAATAAAAACCAACGTGAAAACAACAAATATATTCTATTAAAAAAATTTTTCTTCAAAATCTTTGGATTCGGCATTAAATAACCCGAAAAGGGTTGATATGCCATAAAACAAAAACAACCAACCAACCAACTTCACGTGAGTAGCATTCCTGAGTTTGACAGAAAAATTCCTGAATTCAACAAAATACAGCTGAAGAAGGTCAGAGATTACAGCAAACAAAACGTTCTGAAAATGATACTCAAGATATTTGGCGATCTAATTTTCCACAATACATGCATATACACTGAAGCCACCAATGCTCTATCTTGATAAAAATTCTAATTCTTTTGCTTTTTTTTCAGGCTTCCGACAACGAAATTTTATGGGTGATGCGTCTGGCTATTTTCGGGGTTGGAGCCCTTGCAACCGTAATGGCACTGAAGGTGACCTCTGTTTATGACCTTTGGTTCTTGTGTTCTGATTTTGTTTACGTCATTTTGTTCCCTCAACTTGTGGCTGTGGTCTACCTTGAACATGCAAACACTTATGGTTCACTTTGTGGCTACATCATGGGTGTTTTCCTCCGCCTATCAGGAGGTGAACAGACCCTCTTCATTCCAGCAATTATCTTCTACCCGTTCTATGATTACGAGAACAATGTACAGCTGTTCCCTTTCAAAACTCTTGCAATGTTGTTAGCCCTCGCAACTATTGTAGCCGTCTCTTACTTAACAAAATATATATTTGAGAATGCATACCTACCTAGACGCTATGATATATTTATGTGCATTGTTAATATACCAGATGAAGTCATTGCCCTTGCCATGCGAGAACCAGTCAATGAACTAACAGCAATAACACCAACTCATGAAATAAACGGAAAAATTAACCCTGCTCTTAAGATCTCCCAAGAGGATCTGGCTGGCAAGGAACAATCGAGTTATGGATACACCGGAACATCAAACCCTTCCCTTACATCCAATGGATAATTCCATTTTAAAGTAAATAGATGAAAAAATATGCAGCTTAGAAAAGAACCTTACATTACAAACCAGAAATAATTATGAACCTATGGATGACACCGTCAGTATGGATACAAGAGAGTTTTTCTGTTTCTATCAATGAAGACAATGTTAACCAGCAAGTATGATTTAGATAAGTGTTCAATTGGTATTCTTTTGCAGGAAAATGGTGATGAAACGAAGTATTTAAAATATAATGGAACATAATTATTAAGAAATAGAGCAGAAGTTAAACTCAGAAACAGAAAAATAATCCAAGAAGACGTGATTTTATTTGTAGATGAAAATCTGCTCCGATTGAAACTTTACGGCATCCCCTTTTCTCTCTTTTTTGTCTTTGTTAGTTGATTTTCCTCTTAATTCCAGTGTTTCCCATTAGTTGGTGCTAATTATAAAAGTAGATAATATGACAATCTGTTTGGACGAAGGACACAGACCTGCCTGAAGATTGTGATGAGTGCTTTTGTGTGAATGTCTTTTTTAAAGAAAAAAAAAAAAAGAAGATTTTTTTTTGTTTCAAAAAGCCATAGTGTAAAAACTGATATTTTTCATGTGTATACCTTGCAACTGGTTCACTGTGATTAGTCATTTATTTAGGTATTTTGTCTACTACATTTGAATTTGGTGAATATTTTCAAGAAAACAATATGAAGGAAGATGTTCCTTGAAGCCAGAATCATAATAACTAAGTAATCCATTTTATGTTCAGGATCAAATGTTCTTACATATATGCACACATATACATGTTCTTACATATATGCACGCATACACATAATTCACACGTCGTCATCTATAGACATGTGCATACATGTAATCATGCACTTATTACTATAAATATAAAATCCTACTGCATTGTTCTCTTCTAAGTGCACATGTATGTTTCATTGTTAATATATTCACATGTATGCAATCATAAAATACATTTTTTTAATTAAAAGGCTTATACACCCATGCAAAATTTAAATCATTACCTAGATTTGAAGTTCAAAATTTGCCAAACTTGGTTTAAATGTGTACTTTGGTTGGTTAGCTATATCTTAAGATTTTGATCAGTCATTTTAAGTTCTATACTTTGAAATAAGATTTTATTCAGAGTAAATTATGTTCAGTTTAAAATATAAAAGAAAGAATACTTTCATATGACTCCTATTAATAATTATTACCCACACACATACATTATATATTATATATGTAGTATTTATATATATATACACACACACAGACATGTAACAAACCTCACTACATTGGTATGACAGGAAAACCTGTTATATGTCTGGATAAATAAATAGCCCTATTTACTGCTGAGCATTATTTTACAAACCCGGTAGTAATTCTTTAGATTTTATCGTATGAAGATATTTTTATCCAGGACTATATATATGAGAGAGAGAGAGAGAGAGAGAGAGAGAGAGAGAGAGAGAGAGAGAGAGAGAGAGAGAGAGAGAGAGAAATATACAGATCAATAGTTAAGTATGTATAGTTGGGAATGTGTAAGAGAAAGAAAGAGACAATCTTTGATTATTACAAATAAGGGTATACATGTTTTTTAGGGCATTACTGTAAACATTTAATTTAGATAATGGAATAAAGCAAAACGCATTAAAGGCTTTCAAATGAAACAGAACATGAAGCAAAAAATAATTAAATTTACCATTTTTAAAGAACAAATATACAGAAGCTTTGAAACATTGCAATCTTTATGACTTAAAAGCATATCAGGAAAAAGAAAACTTTAAAAAATGACAAAAATCTATAAGATAAAAGCGTACCTTTTTTTGTAAAAAAAATATTTATAACTGCTTTATTTTGTTTTTCAGTTTAAAATTCTGACAATTACAATTTAGCCATTGGAAATTGGCAAAGATAGATTTGGTGATATCTATAACAATCTGCTATTAAGTCTACACTGATGTTGACATAAAATGTTATAATTGTTTTTATCAGGTAAAATGAAGCAATAATCAACATTTCTTTTATTTGCTTTCTCATTAAGGCAAAATAGAAAAAAATTCTCACATTATAATAAAATAATATATATTTTTCTAATGAAGCAGTTTTTACTTTTTAAGTGAAGTGAATATTGACTTCTGCTGTAAAATATAGTTTCATATCATCTGCAAAAAAAAGGTTAATCTTATTGAGATTGATCTTGACAAAATCAGAAGATATATTTATTCATTTATAGTCAATATTCTAAAATATTTACTTGCTCACTGAATGTTTGATTCTACTTGTTAATATTTGGTCTATGTTCACAAAACGTTCAGCATCAGCTTCCAAACCTATTGAAAACTGACTGTAGACGCATTGCACTAAATATGTTGATCTTTCGTTTATTACAATAATGTTTTGTTCTGTTATTCCTTCATTTTTTTCACATTTGGTTATCTTTTTATTATAACATTTATATAAACATCTTATTTTTAAATATATATTTAGATATTTATTTTTTAATTTAAAATAACTTTTAGTAAAAAAAATAGGTTGTTTTTAATTTAATTGTTAACAATAAAATATGTCATCTTTTACTGTAAACCAATTTCATTTTCAATATGAAAGAAAATACTCTTTTTTCTTTTATTAAGCCAACATTATTTTTTTTTCTTATATAGAAATTATTAATCTACTCTTTGTTAATCCGTTCTTTATTTTAAGATTAGTTTTTGAAATATTTATGTTTGAAGATCATTTTTCTTGTAAGTTTGTAACCAAATTGCCTTTGTGTTTTCCAGTTGTGGTCGTTAATATTTTGGATAAATATAATGGAATTGATTGTGCAAGAACAAAATAAATAGAAAGGGTATTGCTATCTTTGTGGCATGAGTGAAACAGTTACATAGGTATTGTGGATAAAAGCACTCACGTGACTGATAAAAAAAAAATATGAATAGATGTACACTGATCTCCAATATGGATTCATATTTTATTTTTGTCTTCTCTATGGCGGGACATTCTTTCCTCTGTGTCCATTTGTTCACAGAATGAATAAAGTAGAATGAAAATAATTATTTTTTGGCTTTCATTCCATGTTTTTAGCGTAAAATATTTCCATAGCACTCTGAGGAAACACATATTTAAATTTTTTTAAAAATTGTTTAAAAGAAACCGAAAAAAGTAGTGAATTTTGAGTATCAGACCAAAGTAAAGTTATTTATTTTCACATAAGAAGGCAAAAAAAAAAACGAGTTTTCCTCACTGAATTTTAGTGGGACAAAAAGTAAGAATCATGTTTTGGTTAGAATATATTTTTCTTCTGTCTTTTTATCTTAGTTTTATGTGGATGTATGGAATATAGTTTGAATTTGAATGTGGAAACGTAATCATAATCTTTGCAAACCATGAAAAAATGTTTTAGTCAACAATACAACATTGTTTCACTTGGTTTTTTTTTTTCAAATCAATATTTCATATGATTAGGAGCTTAGGCAAAAAAAAAAAAAAAGGCAAGAAACCTGTGATCATTTCCTACAATGTCTGGTAGTATTTGAATGACAAAAGTGTTTTCGCTAAATTGTAAATATATCATGTTTCCTCAAGAAATATTGTAATATTAGCCATTTTATGTTTCATTCTTTCCTTAAATGCAACTAGAGTGCCAACGTGTTTAGTTTGTATTTTATTTCTCCGTGATGTCGTTTACAACAAGTTTATGGCAATTTATGTGTAAGATTTTCCATAACCCAAATAGAAATAGAGGCTTTCAAAATTATGTGTGGACAAACTTATGTCATAGTACAAGAAGAATGATTTGCAAAAGTTCATCCTGTTGAGTTTATTTCATCAGTTATTTTCATTGAAATAATACAAACACACCAGGCTTTTTTTTTTCTTAATATATAACTTTATTTGACAAAAAGAAAATCTTCCAGAATTTATTCTACTACAATTTTCTGAATTTATGGATTAAAGTTCTTGTAATGGACGAAGTTATATTTTATAGAAAATAAATTAAAGGTATTTTCACAGGTATATTTAGCATATATTATGTTGTAATGTTACAATTAAAAAATACAGTTCAAAACGTATTTTTTTTTATCTTTCTGAAATATTAAGTTGCAAAATTTTTTTTTTTTTAAATAGCATCAGATAAATTTTTATGCAATAGCAGTAAAAGCATTTAGTCAAATAATATATTCACAGTCATCATAATATTTGTCTGTATGTTTGTTACAAGGGGTTAAATTCCATAACAGTCAATAAGTCCGATACAAATTATACCCCGATTTTATAAATTTATAGATTAAAGTGCTTGTAATAGAATATATTTTATAGAGAAGAAATTAAAGACATTTTCCCATTATTATGTTGTAAGGTTGCAATAAAAAAATGTCTAAAACATAAAATCGTTTTAGCTCTCTGAAATAGCAAGTTGCAAAATAAAATTAATAAAATTAGCATCAGATAAATATTGAATTATTTTTTTATCAGGATTAGTTCATAGCTCCGAATATAGAGTAGGTGATAACAGTCATACATACTTAGGAAGCAAATTATCTTTATGCAATAGAGATAGAAGCAGGAACCACTTAGTCAAATAATATCTTTACAGACATCCTATTATTTGTCTGTATGTTAAGTATAAGGAGTTGGGTTTTAAATTCCATGGCAGGTTGAAAGTTCAATAGAAAATACCTGAAGAAGACGGCAGGACAAAACGATCAAAATGTTGTCCTAACAACCACCAAGATGAGAAAACCAGTTTAAAATTTATAAATAATAAATATCATAATGGTTTCATTCATTTTAGTTTTTGTTCACACAAAAGTTATCTATGAATAAATAGGGGATTTTTTCTTACTATAAAACTTTAAATTATTGATTCTTCGTAATTATAAATCCATGCTATTTTTATTTAAATATTTTGATGCAATTTTTAGAAAAAATTAATATTTAATTGAATAATTAAAAGTTACATTTTATTTTAAAAATAAATAAATTAATTAATTAAATAATAATAATAATAATAATAATAATAATAAGAAGAAGAAGAAGAAGAAGAAGAAGAAGAAGAAGAAGAAAAAAAGATAAATTCAACAGGTAATTACTTATTTAGGCATGTTTAAATAAAATTACTCCAATCATAAAATCATAAAATTGCTTGGATAATGATTTCTGGAAGAAATTAAATGTAAACATTCATGAATTTCAAAAAATCATTAAATCACATTCTATTAAATTAGTGATCATATTGTTATTAATATTAATAATTCGAAAAATCTGAATTTTTCGTTTAAATATTTTTCATGCTAATGGATTTGTTTGAATTTATTTCAAACAAAACAAAACAAAAAATATTATTTTAAATATTTGGCAGGATAAACAAAAGACGACATAGGTTTCCAAGCTTTATACCTTTTTGAAATTTTCTGGTGTTCCTTTTACGGACTGAGGCAATCGGTTTGAGAGGATAGGTTTACAACATTTGGAAATGTTTAAAGAAATTGTCTTCTCATTATAGACTAGCATACGAATTATTCAGTATTAATATTCCCCCCCTTCATTGTCTTTTCTTTTGTTCATTATCAACATTTTAATAATATCTTTGCTTGACGTCAACAAGGATATATTTTACAAAAGAGAGATTAGACATTTTCTCACAATATTTTTGTTGCAGTTGTAACAAATAAAAGAAACAAATATTAAATCCTTGAAATATTAGGTTTTAAAAAAGAAAAACTTTAACATCAGACATAAATAAAAAACGTTAGAAAGATCAGATATAAAATTAAAACTAATATAAACTGTAGACAATAAAGTACTCAACAGATGTTAATGGTCTACATAATTCAGCATTGCCATAATATCTTTTCGGTTTAACAGTAGAAATATTTTAGTATTTTTCTAATCAAAATATCTAAAATTAAAGTTTAATCATTTGTTTAGCTTAAATTTTTTAAAGACGTATTTCTTCAAATTTTATCCATTTTTATTTTTAAATTGACTAACTTTTGGTTAAGCTTAGTATTGAATTTTAAATTTCAATATTTTATTAAAATTATTTAAAATATACTTTACTTAATTTTAGCAAATGCGAATAGAAGCTGGTAATTAGATTTTTTACTTAAGATATTATAGAGTTCATTTTAATCTTTAATTTAAAAAAAGACGTGAATAAAGTTATGAATCTGATTTTTATTAGCATTCAATTAATTATCGATTGGCTTTTTTTCTTTTTGTTGTTGAAGGATGAAAAGAGGTGAAAACATCCAATTAGAAATTGTTTGGGTTCTTCAAACTACTGTTCTCATCTTAAATATTATTCTCACATTTCAGTCACCTCCTATCTCCTTCATGTGCATCTTGTCAAACTCTGTACGGAATGTTGAACAGGATCATTTATTTAATTTCCGTGTAAATTCCCAAGTTTGACAAGATACACGATAGACGGTCGGAAGTTACATTAGCAGAAACATTAGAAGAATAACACTTAAGATGATGACAGTAGTCCAAATAATCTAAATTATTAATCCTCATCTCAAAAATTCAAAAGCATAATAGAAATTGTTAATATTATATTTTTTATTCTTCTCAATCCTTAAAAAGACTTAATTTTTTATGTTTTATTATTATTTTTATTTTGTTTGTTTATTTTTATTTTGTGGGAGTCCAAAGATATTCTAGAATCAAAGCGTGTGTCCCGGATCACATCTGACCAGATGTTTTACCCAGTGAATCAAACTCTGCATTGCTGCATCAGCAGCCGAACATTTAAGAAATGTCATTTCACAAAATATATTACAAAGCGAGTTTCTTTTAATATGGCTGAGATATTGTTAATGATCATTTCTCCACTGTTGTTTTGTTGTTCATCGTTTTTTTTTTTCATTTATAACACAATAGCCGGTTATTATTACACTTGTAATTTAGACATAAATCATCATGTTATTATCAGTCATAATCATTCCATATTACATTATTATCAGTCGTGCTGTTATACCCGCTTCTATTGTTGCATTTATAATATATATATATATATATATATATATATATATATATATATATATATATATATATATATATATTATTTTCTGTTTACAGTTTTTTTTTTTTTTTGGCTTTTATTTTTTATGGCTCTGTTTCAAATAACCAGGAAAATGGCTCTTTTTCCCCATAATAATCAAAGACATTATTTCCTTGAACCAGATCTTGTTCTTGTAATCAGCAAATTGTTATGTTTGATAACAATTAAAAGAAAATGTTTAATATGTAATATTATGGAAGAAAAAAAACTATTAGTTTTCTTCTCATTTACTTTTTATGAATTCACAGTGTCATTTGTGAAACTGGTTGCATCTTTTGAAGAGTCTCTTTTTTGTCCCTATATAATACTTTGTCACATCTAGATAAAGTTTTTGGGTTCCAACCAAATTGTATATTTTCACATTCCAGCTGTGTTGACCAACAGTAATCTTTCGATGGTCATATTGAAAGAGAAATATCTTTCAAGTGATGATTTCAATAATTAGTAATTAGATTTTTTTTTGTTCTAACTGTGATATTTTGTTCTTGTAAAAATCATTTCCTGACTAAACAAGCACATAACACTTGTTTACCATTTTATTCTGTCATAGAATAGACTATATTTTTTGCTTTTCTTCTCCACATTTGTAAAACCCTTGGAGTAAGCTTGTTAATAAACTTTTGAATATATTTCAATAAATATACCCCCCCCCCCCCGAAAAAAAAAAAAAAAGAATTTAATACCTAACCAAATTGTGGATCTTATAAAACGCCAAAGATTTTAGAATTTAGCTTCTTTGTTGTTGTCTTTGGTTGTATCCGTGGTGGACTCTGCCAATACATAATTTCTTCATCAAAATAAGCAATCATCACTCAATGTGGACATACGATCATCTTTATAAAACTACTTGTTTAGAATGCGGCACTTGTTTCTTGAAACAAGGGAATGGAAATGTAAAATAAAAATTGTAGAAACAAATTTCTTTAAAGCATTAAATAAAAAAAAAATTCATATAGAAGATTGCCATATATAAATGATGAAAAAAAAATAAAAACAATTGAAATGAAAACAAACGATCGATATTTTTTAGCTTAACAAAGCTTTATTGAATGTAATTTATGATAAATTATAAAACAGATCCAACCTTTATAGAAAAGTAGACAAGAGATAATATAATCGTCATTAATTTCACCACTAAAACGTTTTTCTATATTGGTTGGGTGGGAAAAATGAGATTTTAATTTAGAATTTACTTATAAACACAGAATAAAAATATATCAAATAATGTATTGTAATTCGCATTTAGAGACAGTTTCTGGATTGGTTGATCACGTTAAGTATTTTCTGAGAAGCAGAATTGCACAAGGATATCAATTCATAATAGTGAAGACATTTACCTCTATCTCATTTATTTGCATGAATTTCTGAAACTGTAAAGATTTTAGATTCAGTTTTCTCACCATAAAGTGAAGTTGTAACTAGGTGCAGTTTATTCAGCTATTACTGATACAATATGACGCTGGGCACGCACACACACACACACTAGAGGGTATTCATTGTAGAGTTTAAGCAACATTCAACTCATCCAAAACTGGAAAAATATTTTTCAGAATTGTGTATTCTTCTAAATTCAAAAAGCAATAAAGCAACATGATAAAAGTAAAAATTAAATTTTGTTTTTTGCTCTTCAAAATGGCTAAAATTTGAAATTTTAATTTCAAGTAAAATTATGAGCAATGAATAATATATTATTCTTAAGTGTTCAACATTTCATCTGGAATAAACGGGTCATCTAAATGCTCCATTATTAGGACAGTCATTACATACAGTTATTTCTGTAGGCTTTTAAAATCTTAAATTTTAAGGAAAACGATAGGTATTCATAATTTTCTGACGAATATGAAGTAGCAGAAAAAGTATGAAACTATCATCATATAATCTGTTTAATTTCATGTTATCTCTAGATATTCGATTATTAGTTCATTGTAGCCAAGTAAAAAAAAATACTAGTTTTTTTTTGTTTTGTTTAAAGGCACAAATGAAGCATTATTACTTTGTAATTGATATTTTAAAGACTTATTATAAAATCACTTTCGAATTTCATATTGCCACAAAAAATCACTCTGAAGACCATTTATTATATATAATTATGAGGGCAACTCGGGGTTACCAGGAGAAAAAGTGTAACCTATTTCTATTAAAACTTCTTTCCCTTTACCTCTCTCTATCTGTTTTGTTATCTTTCTCTTTCTCCTTTTCCCGTTTTACCACTCCTTCTCTTCAATCCCCTCTTTCTGCTTTGCTCAGCCTATTCCTCTGACTGAACATACACACAGACAACTCTCTTGTATATAATAGATTCCCCTAGGAATGAGTAAGTATTTTCTTTCCAAATTAGTATACAATAACATTGAAAAAACTGATCCTCCCTGACAAAAACTGGTCCAATTGACCCCAACCCCCAGGGGAATGAATATCTTTTTCTAAATTTTAGATATTATTCATCCAAGGCAATGACAATTAAAAAATACCAACTTTGTGGTGTTTGTTTTATCATCTTTGATTTTTAGCCGGACATACAAATACATACATATACAACTACACTTTATATAATAGATAATGAAATCAAAATTGTACAGTGTTTACTTTCATAGACTTTGACATTCAGGTGCGATTTTAAGACATTGATTTAACAAAGGAAGTAATTTTAAGTTTGAATTAAAGATCATTACTACAATTCAAGTATTATGGTTTATTTGTCCTCATAAAGCAAGAAAAACAGTATTTTTCCACCGTGCCACTATTGTATCAATGAACCCAATTTTTTTTTAATTACTAGCAGGGATACCCGTCCTTGTCCGGAGCAAAAGTATAACATATTTCTAGTAAAACTTCTATCACTCTATCTGTCTCTATTTTTCTTTCCCCACCTTTCCATTTTCCCCTTCTCTCTCTCTCTCTCTCTCTCTCTCTCTCTCTCTCTCTCTCTCTATCTCTCTCTCTCTCTGCAATTCCCTCTTTCTCCTTCACCAAGCCCATTCCTCTCTAGATACACACACATATGTACACACAGATAACTCTTCTTTACATAATAGATTTTTTAAGGAAGGAGTCGGCATTTTCTTTCCAGATTTGTGCATAAAATGACTGAAAAAACGACCCTTCCCCAATAAAAAAAACCTGGTGTAGTTGTTCCCAAAAAAGGAATAATTTGAAATGTTAGATATTATTCATCCAGGGCAACGCTGATCAAGAATATACTAACTTTGTAGCTGTTTGTTTTGTTGTTTGTGTTTGTTTTTTTAACTTTTAGCTGGACATACAAACATACGTACAGACTTTACTTTATATATTAGATGAAACATTTATTAAATTGTTACGTTAAACATTAAAAAAATGATGATTTTAAGGTTTTGTCGAACTGAAGCAAATTATGTTCAGAAACAGTTAAAAGAAAATTCATTCCAAAAAATTTTTAAATCGAAAACCTTTATATTAAAAAATGCACCAATCAATGATGTCACCCCTTTTATAAAGGAATATCTACTTGATTAAAAGCAATATGAGATATATTTGAAAATTAACACTTGCTCCAAAATAGAAATACTTTTGTGATAACCATAAATGCTTTTTACTCTTTCATCTTCTGATTCCCTTCCACTTTGCATTCATTTCAAATGCAAATAAAAATTCGCAAAGCAATAATTACAACAAAGCAATAATTATCTCACCAAACTAGCATTTAAACAGTTACAGAAATGGATCTGTGTATATCTGTTCTCTTTTTAAAGGTGTGATTTCAAGTCTTTGTATTCCATCAAATAATTACTCTTTCACAATTTTGATATCTCTTTTGTAAAGAAAGTTTGTTTTTTTTATTTTGTATTAGTCAATATAATGGAATATTGTTTTCTTTGGGTATATAAAGAATTTATCTATCTATCTTTATACACACATGTATATATTCAAACCATCCAAAACTGGAGAAAAAATTATTTTTCAGAATTATATGCTGTTCTACATTCAATAAGCAATAAACCAACATGATAAAAGTACTTTTTTTTCATTTTTTTTTCTTTTGCTCTTCAAAACTGCTAAAATTTGAAATTTTAATTTCAAGTAAAATTATGAGTCCTTAAGTGCTCAACATTTTATTTGGAGCAAACGGATCATCTAAATTGATCCATTATTTATCTCTATCATTGGAGAGCAATTTTTGTGCAGAATAATTAATAAAAAAAAGATCTTTGCATTTATAGATATGGTAAGTACTGAACATTCTGAGTGAGAATGGTGCCAAGATGTTTTTGAATCTACTGTCTACCTTTTAAAGCAATAAAATTTTCCAAACAATCACCAAGTCATCTGAAAATTTTTAATTCTCATCATCCTTTATTTTTTCTTAAAAAAATAAAGAAGAAAATGAATTTTTTATACTGACAGAAATAGGATTTTCCTATTTAAGATTTGAGAACCAACAAACATTCATCGAAAAAAACCACTGTAATTATGTATATTGTTTAAAATGAAGAAAGTCTATAAAAATTCCGATTTTGTCCTTTTAACGTTTTGTGATTTTTCATATCTGTGATGTCTTATTTTTGCTTTATCTTATTTTTGTCTTTTAAAATACTGATTCATAGATCAGATGTTTGGATATTTTGTGGATTGGGATAAATGATTCCGAAAATGCTTACCGCCGTAGCTAATAGACTATATGACAGCAGTAACATTACAAGCTTTTTGCCAGACAAATTAGAAAAAAAAAATGCAAAAAATACATATTGTTCTATGCTTCTATTTTCTTTCTTTTTTTTTATGTAACCAATAAAGAAAACTCTATAATCAAACACGAAAACAACCTTTCTTTTTTTCACCCTCATATAGGACTCTGATAACCACGTTTTATTCAACGT
Source organism: Euprymna scolopes (assembly GCF_053919585.1). Lineage (NCBI taxonomy): Eukaryota > Metazoa > Mollusca > Cephalopoda > Sepiida > Sepiolidae > Euprymna > Euprymna scolopes. The sequence continues at coordinate 4,370,415 of NC_136499.1, forward strand.
TTTCAAGAATTTTGACTTTTCTTCATAAACCTTACATACCATTTTGGTTCAGAAAGATTGATTTTGATGATGATCGGACAAAAGCTTACTGGACAAAAGGTCAACAGACAAAAGGGAAAAACTGAAAAAAAAAAAAAAGAAGAAAAAAAAGAAGCTCACCACAATCGAAATAAATATTTACATTTAATTTTTTATAATTACAAACAATTTTTAACTTTTTTTCTTGATAATAGATTTGCAATTTTAGTTTAATTATATACATTAATGTAATAATAATTAATTAATTATTGTGGAAAAAGGACGTTGTAATTTCGTCTCACTCTGCACATACAAATTCAATGAAAATCCATTAAGTTATTGATTTTTTAAGATTAATTATACATTTAAAAAAAAATTAAAGATTTGTTGTCAAGAAACAAAAAAAAATATTAAATAAAAAGAATTATTAATAATCATAAAAAATAAATGTAAAAATATAACTTCTATAAGTTTTTAAATGTACATTTCTATGATTGTGGCGATCTTTTCTTCATTTTTCAACTTTTGTAGTGAGTTTTTGTCCTGAACCTGTTTTTGGCATCAGTTTTTTTTTTACGATGAACTCAGTACTATATATCTGCCTCTTATTTCTCTGTGCCTCCAATAATAAAAGAAATAAATTCCAAAAGCAATAAATTATATGAATGTAATAACCATTTTTGAAAAATTAATTGGAATGAATAATCCTAAATATTTTACTTGTCCATGTTTTATTCTAAATGATATGGTTTTCACCAAACAAAAACTTATCAAATATTAATCTTTAGCATATAGCCCAGTGATCATGTATTCACCTAAATCTTCACAAAAGTTCTATTCATGAAAACGATCAGCAAAATATCCAAAACTTGTTTCAAATAAAGCAAAAATATTAAATAACTAAAGAAAAACAAGGGACAATCATCCAGTTTTACATATCAGAAATCAGTCTCTTTAATCCAGGAATAAATATTGAAGTTTTTTTTTCTTTGTTGCTTCAGACTTCTTAAGCAAACAGAAGTGTTAATATTGTTATCTTTTTGAATTCCAAATACTTATCTCAAAAGCAATATTTGTGTAAATTCTGTGTATTATATCTGAAACATTGTTTCAATAATTTGACTTAAATGATTTGTTTGTGTAACGTTGATTTCTTTTTTTCCAGAATTTTATTTGTAAAGCAAACGTTGGGTGAACTTTGTATATTCCAAATTAAAGCAATAAATTAAAGATTTTGAATGTGATAGTTTTGATAAAAGTTTTTTTTTTTCTGTGAAAGAAATTAAATGACAAAAAATTCTTTTGTTTATTTTTTAAAACTATAAAGTGAAGTTGATTTCTTCAAAGGTCGATTTTTTCCTTCCTGTTATTTTGATTGACTTTACTCTTTTCTGCCAAACTTTGAAAAAGCAATAAATCTATAACAAAAAATATATACAAATGAATAAAAAAAAAAAAAAAAGACTTCCTTTATTTTAAGCTTTTAAACAAAAGTAAATATTAGTCCATGGAAAGATAGAATTTTGTTAGCTGGTGAGATCATATCTATTGCCGCCTTTGTACCTGTTTTGCCTAGAGTTGTTGTAGGAGTTATATTTAGTCTCTACCACTCCACTGAAATGAGAAAGGTTTTATTCTTATCTTATTCTTTCTCTTCTACATGCAACAACCCCTCCAAAAAATGTCCCTTGCAGTGTAACAGAAAAAAAAAAAAACATCAGGACAAAAAACAAAAAAAAAAAATGAAAATTATGAACCATTCTAATTTGAGTGTTTTTTTTTTCTTTCAATTTTCTTTATTTTAGCCTAGCATTCTTGTGAAGTATACACATTTTAAGTAGTTATACCTCACAATCCATTTTGGATATAAAAGATCTCAAGATGGAAATGGAAGTTTTTAGTGAAACTCGGTTAATTAAATGTGGTTTCATGTTGAACCTATTACTATTGTAAGTACTATGGTTGTTTGAAATGATTTAAGGTTTCCCTGTAACATTTTAGACATTTGTTGAACCAACGATGGAAAGCAATGTCTACGTCTCTTTGCAAAACATGAGATAAGCTCTATTTTAGTCATCAAAAAACATGCAACGGCATAACATAATATAACATATCAGTTTATCGTGGCAATGGTACTATAAAAAGGTAACATAAGCCAATGATATTTATGACTATTATTTTTGTCAGCCTAAAAACCGAATAAATAAGACTAATAAAAAGAATGTCTAAAATATAAGAAAGAAAAAAAACAAGTCTTGCTTTAACTAGTTTTAAGAAATATTAATCATAGAATTTCAGAAATATTGAATAACAGGATTTATTTTTTGTGTGTGTGAGAAATATTTAAAATATAAGGTTAGAATTTTTGTAAGAATATATTTTTATGCTTACTGATTTCCCCCACTCAAAACATATTCCTTTCTGTTATATATTTATTAGAAAATTGATTAGAAAAATGTTACCTCTTCGTTACATTGAAGCTTCATTGTGATTGAACACATTTTGTTTATTTTTTTTCTTTTATATCAAGTGTACCGGTAAAGTAATAAGTCTAACCAAAAAAAATCAGGTAAAAAAAGGATAAAATTTAATAATACAAATTCAATGTGTTACATTGAATATTTCTTTCCTATGATCTGAGGCTTGTATGAGATATTTTTAATATTTGGATTGTTGAAATAAGGAATGCTCTCTTACTGCATTAACTTGAAAGAGATATGTTTATTTACTGCCATAATGATGTCGAAGTGAGGTAAGACATTGAAATAAACTGTGGACTATTTGTGTTGAACTGTACATATTGTAGAATATTTTTAAATCAGTCATCCATCCCAACTTTGTTTGCTTCTCAGTCTTAATCATGCCTCTTACATAATAACTGAGCAGCTGTCGTTAACCTTTTGTTATGTGCAATCTAATTGTTTATAGCATCTTACCGCCTTTATTCATGATACACTCTTTGATTGCTAATTCCATGGCAGGATTGTTTTGTTATTACAAAATTACATTCAAAATATAAGGCATATTAAAAAAAATAGATTAAAAATGATTCAAATTCTCTGTTTGTATACTATCCACAGAAATTACTTGATCATTTTCTCTTGTTAGCATTTTTTCTTTTAAATCCAATGGAATTATTTGAAACTTTTTCAAAGTAAACATTAAAGAAAAATTTCTCATAAATTATGTATTTTTAAAGCACAAAGCAAATTTAAATTGTTACTTTATTAGTAAGTTAATTAATATTTTATTTTTTTTGTTTTTTTTTTTCGAATTAAAACAAAAAGCAAATTTAAATTATGTTATTTTATTAGTAAATTAATTTAATTTAGTAGATTAATCATTTTTTTTTTTCAAATTAAATGAATGCAAAATAATTTTATTTTGGAAACCAGCATCAATTTGAAAATTTGTTTTGTATTTTTTGTAAATGTTATTGTTAAGATGATTGGTCAGAAATGGAATACAATTTGTAACTGCCAAAAATATACTTCATTAATCTTTCAATATTTTTTTTTTTTTTTTTGCATTCATGACAATGTAAAAAGTACAGATACGAAAATAACTGATTTTGATCTGTAAAGATCATATCCAAGCAATCAGTTTATCTTTAAATCATATAAATATCAAATAACTTTATTCCTGCAATGTGATTATGTTAAGAGTCAGAAGTTAACGAAATCATAATGATAATAATCAAAGATAATAAAAGTTAGTCAAACTTCTTTTTATGTAAAGAAAATAAAAATTGAAAAACCATGTAAAACTTATTTCGCTCCATTCAGATATGTTTTAAAAATACATACTTTTCTCTTTCAATTGTATTCTTTAAATTGTTACTATAATACTGGCGATTTGAAATGAAATATTCTGTTAAAGGATGCAACAGTGGCGGTTGTACTTGGTTTAAGAGCACAAATGAACAATAATACTTGACTTTAGGATTTAAACTTTAATCCTATTCAAACTTTTGAATTTCACAAAGTGAGCAGATGCTAGCCATCTTTTTTCCATTATTAATAGATACAAAATGTCCTGCCCTGTGTATTTTGTAACCCTCTGACATTCACAAGTAATTTTAAGGACTTTAAATTTGAAAAAATAGAGAGTAATTTCTTATTAGAATGAACTTTTTAAATCAAAGGCCAAGCATTATGGTTTCCTTGTGCTTTTAAACAAAGAAAACTGTAATTTTGAGCCACATCAATCATACCATTGAACCAAATATTCTCTGACACTAGACTCCATCTTGAATTACATTAACTGTTAAAAATAGTGATTAAATTTTCATTGAAGAAAATTTCCAAATAAATTAAATAAAGATGAAGATGCTATGAACAAAGAATGCTTGAACTGTGAACCTTAAAAGTATTATTTTTAGAAATATTGTCAAAGCCAATAACAGTTGCCTCCTTTTCTTCTACAATTGCATCATGATGGTGAGATGTTTATTACTGAAAAAAAAACAGTCCTACTGTTGTCATTGTTTAATTCGTTACAAATTTGTCACAATTTGACTTTAGTCACAACAATAACTTCACTGTTAACTTTTTATCTTTTTGTTTTCCCATGCATGTTGAAAATGCTAAAAACTTATCTCATTGGACTCTTGTTTGTATAAATATGTACGTACAAAGTGTATGTATGAACAGAATAGCAATAAATAACACAAATCTGTTGATTTAAGTCCAACTTGAGTTGTAATGAGAAATGTTGTCTTTTTTGCATCTTCACTCAGATGATATTCACAAATCAACTGATCAAAAGTAAGGAGAACAAAAAAAAATAAGATTGACTAAATCTCCCCCTTAGAATTTAGACCAATCATTTGGCCTCATATCTTATTAGCCAGCCAATGGCAATGTAACCTTGTACATTGCCAGAGCTGATGAAGGTCAACACCAGTCAATAGGGACTTGTTGTGCTTTATTATGTACTAATAATGTAATAAAATTGAACAGACTCAAACTTGTCTACTCTGCTGTGTTTCTTTTTTTTTTTTTTTGACGTTTTTCATTGTTTTTGTTTTTTTTTTAATTTCATTTCCTTGTTCTTTTTGTTTTATTTAGGGACAATTATACATTTAATGTGAATCCAAGTCACAAATTCTTTTCAGATTTTACTGATTTGATTAAAAAATATTTTTCTTTTCATCAATAGACCACCTGACTATTTTGTAATTTCATTTCCTTGTGGTTTTTGTGCGTTTTACTAGAGTCCAGAATCAGAATTTGTCTGTTTTGGTGGATTATCCAGCTTAATATTGCTATCTATGGTAATATTCCTAAGAAAAGTTGCACTTATTATCCAAGTATGACCTAGTGCGCAAACATGACGAGGGGACTTTTTATCCTAAGTGTTGCCCCGTCAGTGTTTTTCTTCATTGTTTTCTCATTCATATTGTTTTTTTGTTTGTTTAATTGCTCAGGGTTTACTTGCCTTTAGAAACATCCTCACATTTGCACATCTTGACACATCCCTTTGCAATGTCATGCTAGAATATATTAACGTCTCCTCTCTTCTTTTTTTCTTTTTACCCCAAACAAGGCACAGTGCCACTTGGACATAATGGGTTACTATTTGCGACTAAATCTAATTTCTAGGGAGATAGTGTAGATATTGGTAGGAAGATGCCTATTCACATTACACTTGAACTTCTGCATGCTATTATAGTCAGGGAATCAGGAACTAAAGTTTAGAAGTTTGAGGCAAGAAACTATTTAAGTAGAAGGCTTTCTGACACCTAGAGATCTTGGCAGTGTAAGGCCGGGATTTTGCTGCTTGTCGGGTAAGTCAGGAGCATTTATGTCGAGGGTGTGCAAGTCAAGTGCTAAGTTTGTCATAACACATCTCAGTAAAGGACTTGTAAAACAGGCACAGAGATGCCACATTTCGGCGATGGGACAAAAATTGGAATTTAGTTGCTAGTGTGGAGTCTATTAGGTTGGTAACTCTTTTTTAACCATTAAGAGTGAGAAACTAGTGGCAGATGCACCAGCCCAGATGTGACAACAATACTCCATGCATGGAACCAAATCTACAGGGATACTATGTAGGGAGTTGATCAGCAAGATATCTGTTCACATTACACTCTTTACAGAGATTGAGAACACACAAGACCTGTGTCTAGAAGCCTTTTCCACAGTGTTTTCTTTTTATGTGTAAGATAAAATCAAAATGGGTTAATTAATTTTTGGTTCAGTATTAATTTTATAAAAACAAGTTTTACTTAATTCATTCAACGACACAATATATTTTGATTTAATATGAATTCTAATTGAATGTGTTTAAATTGAAATTTTAAAAATGTGCAACATACAGTAATGTTTTTGGGCATTGTATGGCATAAAAAACTTCCTAAATTTTGAATGGATATAAAAAAGAATTTAAGAATACAACTATCAAGAAAATTTAAGAATACAACTATCAAGAAAAAACTGATTATATGTTTTAACTAGCTGGACTCATGCGCCATTGAAACTGAAGATCCCAAGAAACTCATAATCAATGATATAACAAAGGAGAGCAAGAGCGATAGGGGCGTTTTGCCCTGGGCAACACATGCCAGAGGGCGGCATTTTGATGGGGTAAAAATAGAAACTATAAAAAATTAAAACAATAAAAAGCTAACAAAAAATCTAAAATTTTATACCAAAATGAATTTTTAAGGTCGTAATATGTTTTTGTGTTTTATGTGTGTAATACTGTTTTTAAACAGATTTTTAGATCCTTGATCGTAATTCCATGAAAATATTTTGAGAACTTTCTGGAATTTTGAAGGTTAACAGATAATCAATAGCAAGTAGGAGAAAAGAGGGCAAATCTTATGACCACCCCGGGTAGCAAACTAGTTGCTATGCCACTGCTCATGATCCTACCTTTGAACCCCATGTATGGAGTATTCTTCAAATTTTTAACTATCTATAAGTATACATTATTGTGCTCTTACTGATCAAGAATGAGCGAAATATTGCCTCCCTTTCCTTAGAGTTTGGCCTTCTTTATGTTTAGTAACTTCATGTAGCTCATCTTGTCCTTCTCTATAAAACATGTCACACTTTTTGCGTCTTCTTCTTCTTCTCCTTGTCTCCCCGTGCAAGTAGCAGAGAAAGCACATCTTTTGTTTTTTTTTTAGGTGAGGTTGTTTGTAATATTACTACTACAGTATTATTAAATAACTAAGAAAGAAAATCTTTGCAGCAATGTATATATAGAGAGGTGAGAAGTTTTATTTTAATTAAGGTGGGGTAAATAATAGTGTTTTTACACAAACATTGGAAAGAAGGTACTAATTTAAAGGATTAAATCTAATTTATAAAACTCACTATGCCTGCTTGTCTGTCTCCATTTTTTCAAAGAGCATCTCGTCCAAGACGCAAGGTCACAGAGCAGCGTGAGGCAAGTCAAATTATTGCATTTTTTGTGGTCTGTGCTTTTATGGGTTTTTAACTGGTAAAAATAACTGTTAAAGGATCAAAATTGATAAAAACTTGGAATTTGCCAGGTGTAAGTCAACTTAAAGTGCTCTTGTACACATACACAAATATACATTAAAGTTAGTTCATTTTTAATTGTTATACCGGCCTTTCTGTGCATAAGGGAAATTACACCGGTTCTCACTATATATATATATATATATATATATATATATATATATATATATAGTGTTAGTAATGTCTACACCGGTGAGAAGGAGCGACAGTACTCCACTGCCTAGCTGAGCGCTAGTCAGTTATACCCGTATTCCTACCTTTGTACATTTGATGTTAATACACTTCGTTTGTTAAACCAACCTCGATTTGATTTTCTTCTTTTACTATTGTGTTACGACACAACAGATTGGCGACGACAGAATCGAAACGATATCACTGCAAACAATCACCAAAAGTGATTGAAATACAAGGATTCGCGAGATTTTTATGGCAAAAACACCTTCGTCATTTCAAACAGATATTTGGATGTGCAAGGATTAACAGCAAATTAATTACTACGATAGTAATGTGACGATGTTATGAAAAAAAAACCTAAAGACTTGCTGTCAAAAAGCTACATCGAGAGAACGCGAATAATATGGTCAATTATTAAAATAATTGAACAGACTGACACGAATGTTTCGAAAAAAAAAAAAAAGAAAAAAAAAATTCAGTTTTTTTTTGTATTTTTGCACAAGAAACCAGTTTTTTCACGATAAGAGTCTTTTTCTTCAAACGACTTGTTCAGATTAACTACCACAAATTCGAGTCGTTATTTCTGATATTGGAACAAACACGTTGACTATTCATTAGTAAAATGACCATCAAATTTGACAAGAGAAGGAGAAACGGACTACAAAAAAAAAAAAGAAAGAATATATATTCGTAAGCATTAGTGTCTATAAAAGACCTGTTAAATAACCAAGTCATATTGTGCAAAAGACAGAGGTTAAAAATAGAATAAATGATTTTCCCATACAAAAAAAAAAAGCCAATTTGCTAAAAAGCGAAGGATTTTATTGTTTGTTACATAAAACCACGTACAAGTAAAATAAAAAAAGATTCTTTTTTGACAAATATTATTTCGACAGACTTTATTTCTGACAAGAAATATTGCGTACAATAAATTAAATTTCCAAAAGTACTCTTTTCTTAACTTTTATGCTTCAAAAAAAGAATTGAGGTAAGAAAAGCTTGGATGGACTTTTTGCTCACAAAATAATATTGGGAAAACTGATTTTCTTTATTTCAAGTGTAAAGTGTGTTTCGTAAATTGAATTCGAACATTTCGAAAAAATCTTGATGAAAACACAGGAGGAACAAAGGAAAATTCTGGAAGCAACACAGTTAATGAAAGCAAACGAGAATCATAATGCATTCTTGCAGACAGCTATGTGGAACGCCATTAAAAACTTTAATTATAACCCAAAATATGTCACTTTTGCCCATTTCTATGGGAGATATGAAGATATTTTTGTATCGGATTGCGGTACATGGACGGACACTAAAAAAGTTAGGCTTTCACTAAGAAAATTAGGAACAGCCAAACATACAAAGTTTGTGAATTTTATTCTCCCAAAAAAGACCAGTGAGTTGAATTTCCAAGAGACAGTTATGCTACTAACAGAACTGTTTTCTACAAAAATATCTCTTTTTCACAGAAGATATAAGTGTATGAATGTCACTAGAAGAGAGGATGATGACTACACTACTTATGCAAGTATAGTAAACAAGCATTGCGACGACTTTAAACTGGGGGAATTATCATCAGATAATTTTAAATGATTAATTTTTATGCAAGGGCTTGTCTTAAATAAAGACGCTGAAATTAGGTGTCGTGTTTTAAATAAACTTGAAAACAAGCCGAATTTAAAACTACAAAGCTTAGCAGAAGACTGTGAAGGGTTTGTTGCATTGAAACAGGACAGTTGTGACATAGAGGAAAGCGGAGTATTGCACATTAAAAAGATCCATCAGATGAAAAAAATGACTTCAAAAAATAACCAGAGGAAAAAACAGGGAAAAGATCCACCTGGACCGTGTTGGAGGTTTGGAGATAAACATTGGTACAATGAGTGTCCCTACAAATTTAAACAATGTGACATATGCTACCAGAAAGAACATAAGGCGTCACATTGTAGGAAAAAATCTGATAGAAAGAAGACATCAATTAAACTTACAAAAATTGAACCTGAAGAACGAAATATCCGGAAATATGTACAGGTTAAAATAAAAGAAAGACTACAGCTGGAATGTGGGTCTGACATTTCCATTATTAATGTACATACATGGAAGAAGCTTGGGAAACCTGCTATGATTAAATCACATAAAATGCCAAAAAGCGTCAGTGGTGAAAAAATCATTTTCAAAGGCGAATTATTGATGAATATTTCTTTTCAGAATAAGACTGAAAAAGCAAAAATTTTTGTCATGCGGAAATTAAATAACCTCTTTGGAACTGATTTGTTTGAAAAGTTTAGACTATAGGATCTGCCTTTAAGCTCTTTTTGCCAGAAGGTTGATGATTCGAATTTGGAGGCAGAAAAACTTAAGAGGAAGTTAAAAAAGAAATTACCAGACGTATTTTCAGGCGGTCTTGGATGATGTACAAAAGCAGTAGCAAAATTTGAAGTCAAAGCAAATGAATACCCAGTGTTCAGAAAGAAAAGAAACGTTGCATACGCCGCTATAGAACAAATAGACAGTGAATTAGAAAGACTCGAAAACATGGGTGTCATTGAAAAATTGATCATAGTGAGTGGGCTGCACCAACAGTTTACATTAAAAAGAAGAGCTAAGAGATTCGGGTTTGTGCCGACCTCTCGACCAGCTTAAACAGGACATTGCATGAGCACCATTATCTGCTTCCGAGTCCTGAAGAAATATTTGCGAAACTGAGTGGAGGGAAATATTTTTCTAAAATCGACCTCAGTGACACATATTTCCAAGTTCCAGTCGATAAGGAGTGTTCAAAGCGGCTATGTATCAATACTCATAAGGGATTTTACAAGTTTAACAGACTTCCTTTTGGGATCAAAGTCGTCCCTGCGATTTTTCAGCAAATTATGGACATTATGTTAAATGGGTTGGATTTCACAGTAAGGTACCTGGACGATGTGTTAATGAACAGCGCTAGCAAAGAACAACACAAGGATCATGTAAACTAAATATTCAAAAGGATCCAGGATAAAACAGGAAAAATGTACGTTTTTCATGAGGAAAATAAAATACTTGGGGCAAATCATCGATGAACATGGAAGGCCGGATCCAGATAGATCGAGTGCAATAAGAGACATGGCTACTCCAGAAAATATTGCGTTTCTACAAAGTTTCTTAGGGTTCGTGCCACATATGCATAAACTAAGATCACCCTTAAATGAACTGTTAAGGGAGGACCAAAAATGGGTCTGGACGCAAGGGTGCAAAGAAGCATTACAGGAAATTAAAGATATATTAACGTCTGACTTGTTTCTGGAAACTATAATCCCAAGCGTGATATTGTAGTGCAAGCAATGCCAGCGCCTATGGAATAGGAGCATGCATATTACACAAAATGTATGATGGAAAAGTAAAACCCATAGCCCATGCATCCCGGACACTTTTGCCAGCTGAAAAAAATTACTTGCAAACTGAGAAAGAAATGCTAGCCATTATATTCACCGTAAAGAAATTTCATAATTTCCTGCATGGTAGGCAATTTCTGTTACAAACAGATCACAAACCATTATTAACGATTTTTGGATCGAAAAAGGGACTACCATAACATACGGCGAATAGACTCCAAAGATGGGGTACCATGCTTTTGAACTACAATTTTCAAATAGAGTATGTATCATCTAAAAAACTGTGTCAGACAGACGGGTTATCAAGGTTAATATCTAAGCAGACAGAACCATTGGAGGATATGGTAATAGCAGCTATTCAAGTGGAAGTTGAGGTAAAAAATACTTTATGTGACACGATAAGAGAACTTTCAGTAACGCTTGATGAGATTAAGAGTAAGGCAGAGGTAGACGAATTTATTATAAGCATGAAAGAAAAAATCAACAATAACCAACTGGATGAGGGAATCTATTCAATTTGCGATAATGTCCTGTTATATAGCAACAGGGTGTTAATTCCTGCAACACTACAGAAAAGAATGTTTAAGGAATTCCATGTAGGGCATCCAGGCATATCGAGAATGAAAAGCCTTATGTGCTCTTTCGTTTTTTGGCCAAACATAACTATAGAAGAAAAAGTCAGGGAGTGTAGAGGATGCACATTAGCTATGAAAGCTCCTCCGACTCAATTCGGATTGTGGGCAAAACCGGACCGACCTTGGTTGAGAATTCACTTAGACTTTGCAGGACCGCTAGAGGGGTTCTATTATCTCATTGTTGTAGATAGCCTATCTAAGTGGCCAGAAGTACTAAAATTAAAGAACCCCACATCTGAGGTAACTATTAACTTCCTGTGAGAACTATTTGCTAGGTTTGGGGTAGTAGACTGAATTGTCACAAACAATAGAACGCAATTCACGTCTACTGAATTGAAACATTTTTGTGAAGATCATCTAATCGAGCATATAACCATTCCACCATACCACCTGAGAAGTAACGGGCAAGCGGAGAGGTTCGTTGATACATTCAAGAGAACTCTGAAAAAAGCTAGTAGATTACCGATGGATAAGTTAATCCAACAGTTTTTACGGGTTTACAGGGTCATGTTGAATGCAAACATCAAAATGTCAAAGACACCTGCTGAGGTCATGTTCAGACGCAAGGTTAGATCGATTTTCCATAAGTTGTTACCAAACCAGGATAGGCCAAACCTCAAAAAACCGATAACAAAAAAACGGTATTAAGTTGGCAAAAGAGTCTTCTACAAGATTCACAAAAATAATAGGACTTTCTGGGAGTCCAGCATTGTTGAAAAACAAATAGGCAACATAGTCGGTATGATTAAGGGACCAGATTTCGTGTACAAACGTCACACTAATCAAATGCGGAAAAAATACTTAAACAGTGTGGTGACCAGATCACCCGAGGAGGACATCTTGGACACAATGTTTGATACTTTTCAGGTGCCCATACCAGAGACAGCTCCTGAGAATAGGAGGTCAAAAAGAAAACGGAAATCAACTGAGTTGATTAGGGTGAACCCAAAACAGAAATGTTATTAATCCACAGACGGGATATTTTCAAAAGGGTGTGTTATACAGGCCTTTCTATACATAAGGGAAATTACACCGGTTCTCACTATATATATAGTGCCAGTAATGTCTACACTGGTGAGAAGGAACGACAGTACTCCACTGCCTACCTTTGTACCTGTGATGTTAATACACTTCGTTTGTTAAGCCAACCTTGACTTGATTTTCTTCTTTTACTATTGTGTTACGACACAACATTAACTATTTCTACTCCATTTAACAATAGCTCAATTTTTTTTTTAAATTCAATTTTCACCCCAAACAAGGCAAAGGGGGCTACTATTGTGGGCATAAGTTGGAGGAGCATTATGAAGGGAGATGAGCAGCAAGATATCTGTTCACATTACACTTGAACTTCTGCAAGTCAGTACAGTTGGGAAAGCAGAATCCTGGAAGGGAGTTCCAAAGTCTAGCAATTCTAGGGAAGAAACCATTGGAGTAGAAGGCTTTCTTACACTTAGGGATCTCTACTGTGTAGGGGTGGGATTTAGCTGTTTGTCAGGTTTGTCGGAGGTATTTACATTGAAGGGGTTCAAATGCTTGTAGTTCTTCAGAGTATTCACCATTAAAAATACTTGTAGAACAGGTAGAGAGATGCAACATTTTGTCGATGGGACAGAGGCTGAAGATTAGATGACAGTTTAGGACCTATCAGGTCGACAACTCTCTTTCAAATCCTACCCAGGTGGGAGAGACTAGTAGCAGATGCACCAGCCAAAATACTCCATAAATGGGCGAATGATGGCCTTATAGAGGTACAGGATACTTCCAGGCGTAAATAGCTTTTTATCACGGTAGAGAGAGTCCACCTTGCTGGAGCACTAAATGTTTTGATTTCAATTCTAGCTGATGGAACACAAGTCATATTTTTTATTTACTTTTGAAACCAGTACTATATATTGGGTACAATATAATATTCAATAGAGATATAAAAATAAATAAATATGAAAAATAAATATGAAATCTGTATAAATGAAAATATCATATTTAAGCATATTTTATGACAGGGTTACCCCAGATGCCTTGCTAGTGTATAAATAAAGAATAATATTTTAAAAAATGTTATTCTTCAGAAGATAGATGTTTAAGTCAAAATATCAGTGCCAGGTGACCCAGTTGTTATGACAATGGACCTGTTTCATATGCTATTTTCTTGTGTTGTACAGAGACTATGCTTCATCTAATTTCTATGGAAACAGATTGGTGAGTCGGCGCAGTTAAAATATGAGGACTTAATACTGGGTGAAGTTTCAACATCGAAGTCATGGGGAAACTATGTTATATTTTGGGTATCAAAATTTCTTATTTATTAATTTATTTGCGGGCCTGACAAAGGCTAGAGGAATAGTTGGCTGAAACGTTGCGAAACAACAACTATGAAGATGAGGAAATAAATAAATATACAAATTACTCATCTCAAAGTATTCCAATAATAAAAATAATATTAAAATTACTTATCCAGAGTTAGGGAAAATATGGACTGGACAACCAGCATATATACCAGAAGTTTTGAGAAGATTCTAAATGGGAAATCTGACAAGTTAGGGCTTCTTCATTATTAGAGTGAAATTCAAAAATCGAAATATTGAATTTCAGTAAAAACCAATGGTATCTACTTAATTGTCATGTCACAATAATGAACATATCTAAAAATTACGAAAAATAATGAGTTAGAAAATTTATTATTAATGAAAACAGTTTTGAAGATAATTAGTGAAAAATGAGTCTTGCTATATTGGCCTAAGATTTTCAAAGTTTTCAGAAAGTAATTACCTCCCTTGTTACAATTCGAACATTTTTTTTTTTTAACAAAGCTCAATTTTCACTAATTTTCTTTGGAAACTACTTTCATTAATAATTAATTTTCTATCTCATTGCTTTTCGTAATATTTGGATATGTTCATTATTGCTACATGACAATAAGTAGATACTATTGGTTTTAACTGAAATTCAATATTTTGATTTTTGATTTTTGAATTTTGGTCTAATAACGAAGAAGTACCAATATGGTTTAATTTTAAATCTTTCTTACTATTTGTCAATAGCTCGAATAGTAGGGAATGTAGTTGGAGCACTAAATGTTTTGGTTTCGATTCTAGCTGATGGCATCCAAGTCATTTTTTGTTTAACTTTTGGACTATAATAATATATAGTATTATATATTAATAATATATAGTACTATATATTAGTAATATATAGTACTATATATTAGGTACTATATAATATTCAATAGAGAATTGGCTCTGTAATAATAAATGTGGAATCTGCATGAATTGAACTATATTTAAGCATATTTTAAGCAAGTCTGGGTGCCCCCTGGCCTGCTAGTATAACAATATAACTTTATTGTCAGTAGCGGTTATGGATGATCGGTAGTTAGGGGAGAAATGCATACACAGTGTAACATGGTTGTTACATTTTAAATGGACCCAATACGCTGTGTGCAAAGATAGTCACAAAGGAGAATAATCTGACTCAACTTTTTTCAGTTTTAACAAAAGGCATTTATTAATGGTGACTTTATCATTAAACCACAGTTGCATCTTGTTTTTTTTTTTACACTTCCTCTTGTCTGCCATGTGTTTAACAAAACTCTGCCGTCTGAACTTCTCTTTTCCATTCTTTCAGGCTGCCATTGGGTTACACAACTATCTCATACAAGCATGTGTTTCCCAGTCACTGTTGCAACCATATGGTTTCTTTCTCTTCCTTTACTGTGACATCACCTCGTGCCACAGATTGGTCCTTTGCATAAGTTATTCACTGCTGCTACCTACATGTCCGTGGTTTCATTACACACGTTCCTATGCCAAAATATAATTCTTTACAAGAATTTTTTTAAACCTGCACTGAGATAATAAAAGAAAACAAACAAAAAACAACTCAAAAGTTCAAACAAAGACATGTACAAAGCCAGTTAAAATGAGACAAGATGAAATCCAAGTTCTGTTGATCCGTCATTGATGTTGGTTTATCTTCCATTGGTAACTCATCCAGGCTTAAACGGAGTATTTTTTCTTTTAGTAATAAAATCAGTTTATTACTTATCTTGACAGTCTTCATAACATATGTTTTCCTGTTAACTGCATTCCAGGATTCGTTTGTTACTTTTTCTTTTCAGTCATGTGAATTTTTTCTTATACATTCTTTTCTCATTTTCGTCGACAATATTCAATTTTTCATAGTCATCATATCAGTCATAACATTAATATTTCTGTCTTTGTGTTTGTTTGATAAATTTTTCATGCCAACTGCCCAATTAGTTTTCTTTTAGTTAAAACTTCCTCTTCCAAAATTCTTGACCAAACTAGTTAGCATAACCTACAACCGATTTGTCTCTTAACTGTTCGGCCCCTTGTGGTGAGATTATTCAAGAAAACACTAGTTAATCTAAACTTTTATTTAGTTTTATGGCCCATTTTGTCTCTTAACTGCTCAGTCCATTGTGGCGAGATTAGTCAAGACAATTACGGTTTTATCCATACTACCAACTTAATCAGATATCAATATGTTATGCAATAATTATTGCATTTCCTGTTTTGTCATATTTCAGTACTGCCCTGCGGTACTTATTATTTATCTTTAGCAGTCCTCCAATCCAATGCAAGCACTCTGTCTCTTCACTTACTACTGCTAATTCCTGCTATACTTATCACTGGGCTACCTCATTCATAAACCGAACCCTCAGAACCTTCGTCACTAACTTCCATGTCTCTTTTATCTCTTATGGATAAGTGACGTTCCATCACTGAAAAATCTGATTCATTGTCTGAATTCTCTCGGCAGCGTATGTACTGTCTATGAATAAATTCGTCATTATCCACATCCTCCATTTCTGTACCCAAGGATTGTAAGTACCTTAACTGTTTAGTGGACACTTATCTTTCTACCACAGCGGTGATATTATGCAGATAAAGAGCTGGATATTATGCACATAAAGAGCGTCAGTTTTAGGATTAAAGAATGATGTTCAGTTAACAAAGTATCTTACTTTACTGCCAAGTAATTTTGCTTGCCATTAGATTTTAAAGTGAAAGAGGACTTTAAAGATTAACGTGTTTGGTATTACATTTATAAGAATTCAAGTAAAAAAAATACCAAAAACTCACCTTAAACATAGTTTAAATTTTTTTTAATGTCACTCAGCATATCTTGTGCTAAGAATTGGATGTGTCATTTTTTTTTTTTTAATTTAAAACTTTAATAATCCATAAAATTTTTTAAAAATGGAGATATTTAGTAATCTTAGCTGGGAGTTGGATATCATTTGAATAATCAAAATACAAATTCACAAGAATATGCTCAATTTTAAATGCTTAATTCTAAATTCCTATTCGAATAAACTATTTGATGCATCAAATGCACATGAGCTATTCTCCTTTAATATTTTATAACTGATTTGTAATACTAGAACTTTTGCCTCTTGCGATAACGAGATATGACCAATAAATGAGGAGAAAAAATTTGATTGTATAGTAGAAAAAAAAGAATGAAAGACACACACTCATCGACTGATGTCATTGCTACTTTCCACCAAGCTTTTCTCACTTTTTGCTTAGCTTGCTCTCTCTCTTTTCTTCTCCATGACAAAATTCTCTCTATTTTCATCCATCTATCATGCTTAAACATTGAAATAGCACCATAGGCTGGCACTTCAACTTAATTTTGAAATTAAAAAAAAATTTTCATTGGTCTGTCATGTTTACATTACGTTTCAAATGTCATTTCATCGGTCTTTCATGCTTAAGTTTCTAAAAATTTTCTAAATGCATCAATTGAATAATTATCTAATTCATTCTGGTTTAAGATTTTTAATTCTTTATGAAAGCTTATCATTAAAACTTTTAAAACTTCAGTATCTTTTTTCGTTGTGTTTAATGTCAACATGTCACTAACAAATCTTTCATCTTCGAACACTGAAAACGGGCCTTAATGGAATACTGTCTTTATGAATCTTAGGGCCGAGTAGGAGTGGTAGTTTGCTGTAGTGTTTGCAGATGATGTTAGGTCCTTGTTCTTGATCCGACAGCTTCCTTTTTGTTTTCAAAATCGGTTTCTTTTTCACTTTACAGTAGCTACCAGATCCCATTAGATCTGCCAATTTCTTGGAATATTCTGTTTTATTTATTAACACTGTAGCATTGTTTTTGTCTACTAGTAGTATTCAGTATGTCATACATTGAGCCAATTCCTGGTAGATATAATCACCCCAATCATAGACAAATTTTCATTATACATCAAGAATTCAGCTAACTTTATGGAAATAATCAACAATGTCTCATCCATTCCAACCAAATATTGAGTTTAGATGTAATGAATCTGCTCATGAAAGTTCCGACTGATAAGACTCTGACAGTAGCAGGGATAAGTTGATTTCAGCTGCTTCACTGAAGGAACGCACTTGCATCCTAATTAACAATATAATCAACATGTTGACCTTCTGTGTAGAAACTATATACTTCCTGATTGAATCTGATATATATATATATCAGTAGAAAGAAGGTCTGGCGATGCAATCAACATTGTCCCCAGTACTGGCCAATGTATATATGGAATACTTTGAGAAAATGGAATTAGGATCAATATGACTAAAGTCAACAATGTGGTTGTGATATGTGGATGACACATTCATACTCTGACCCCACCAGGAAGATGTTCAAGCATTACTAGACCATGTGAACTTTATCCGTCCACCTACACAGTTCACAATTGGAAAAGAACATAATAACAAATTATCATTCCTAAGTGTGCTGATAACTCACACTGGTCAGGTTTTCATATCATCTGTATACCAAAGACCAACTTTCACTGGACAGTTCCTAAACCTACAACACTGAGCAAAACCAATATGCAGTAACAGCAATGCATATCAAGAGGGCATTGACAGTTTAAGAAAAACGCTCAACCAAAACAACTACCAGAGAGCATGACATCAGTTCCAAGAAATCTAAACCAGACACCAAACGACACCACCCAAAAACTCACTACACTCACTATATCATATAGGAAGGGCTTGCTGGAAAAAATTCAAAGAATATGTAATCTATATAACCTCAGGACAGTATTCAGGGGCGATTTGACTCTCCAGAAACAGCTGATGTGAGTTAAGCCCCTACACAAAAAAATCATGACTAAAAACTGTGTATGTGAGATTCCATATAAATGTGGAAAACAGTACAAAGGTGAGACATGTTGTCCACTAAAAGTAAGGTTAGAAGGACATCAAAAAGTTGTAATATGTGGAAAGGTTTAAAAGTCGGGTATGGTTGATCATATATGGAGAGAAAAGGGAAATCATCAACCATTATGGGATGAGGTAACAATTATAGACAGAGAACAGTGGGGAGTAAGATAACTCAAAGAAGCAACACATATGATGGGTGATGATCAATTACTAAGTAGACCTAGTATAGAATTTAACACAATATGGGAACCATTAATCTATATATATATATATATATATATATATATATATATATATATATATATATATATATATATAAGCAAAAATGTGTGTGTGTTAGTGTGTGTGTGCACTTTTTATGTATGTCTGCAAAAGGCTTTTTTCGAGAGGGTGCTCGGTCAACTCACTCCTTAAAACATTTTATATGCTGTCTAAATCATAATATCTACGACTTAAGAATGGGAGTCGCATCTATCTTTAATTTGCCTGACTTTTATGTGCTATTTTCGAGATTTTTTTTCGATCGCTGCGTGTTTGTTTTGCTTTTCAGTACAAAAAAAGCGAAACTGAATTGTGTCAGCAGTTTCCCGGCGTTTGGTCAATGTCGGTTTTCACCGTCATATCAGACAATTGTTTTCATTTGGACACTACTCCAATAAACGGGGGGAGCTGGTTTTCCCCAAAGTCGGGTAAACAAACTCAAAAGAGCTATCCTGCAGTAAAAGGGTTTTCACCTCATTAAACACGCACTTAAAAACTGCGAAATAGCATAGTGTCTGACCTCAGTTTGAACTCATTCACTTTTTAATCACTATATTTAATGCCTTAGATTGCTTCCTTTGCCGTAGCACATGTGTTTCGCATCAGCCTATTGGCCTCAAGGCTCCGGGTTCGAGCTTACTGGCCACCAACGCCCCCCTTTTTTTTTTTTATACACCTACAAAAGATTTTTTTTTTAAGTTTAACATCGTTTTCTTTTATATTTAAACAGGGTTAAGTTTCCTTTTTGTTCTGCTTTACCTCCCCCCTAAACACACACACCTACAAACTCCTGGGCAATGCCGGGTACCCCGCTAGTCTAATATAAAAAAAGCAAAATGTGTATGTGTGTGTTTGTATGTCTTGCAAAAACTTTTGACAGAGGCAACGGAACATGACGAAACCAGTATATTTTTAAACCTGGATCATTCGAACGACAAATATCAAAAAATTGGCCCAAAACATTAATTCCTTCACCCTAAACTCGGCTGTTTTGTATAAGGAGGGGTCGGTTTTTGCGTCGCCATTTTTTGCAAGTCATCTCCTCTTTTTGATTGACTAGCCTTAATTTCAATGTTCTTAATTTCCGGTCAGGTGATGGTGACATCGACTAAGAAGTCAGGTTTTTTGGGTTTTTTCCTCCCTCACGTTACAGGTTCGAGCCTGCCTGCCTATTACAACTTCTTTTTATTTTGAACACCTCTGCCTACTGTTGCTTTGATTCCCCATCCCCCACTACTAACACTTTTTTTTTGGGGGGGGGGTCCTTACTACACCACCTATACACTCCCTCATTTATCGCATGGGCACTTTTATTGATAATACACACATGAAACTCTAGTTCCCTTTGAAGTAATCTCTTTCGACTGCAATGCATTTTTTTTACCATTCCAACAACTTCTGGAAGGCCCCCCCCCCTGGAAGTCCTCTTGTGCGATCATGTCAATGACCCTCGTCACAGCCTCTTTTATCTTCTTAATTGTCTCATAATGACAATCTCTAAGGTTTATCTTGAGTTTAGGGAATAACCAAAAGTCATGTGAGAGCAAGGTCTGGACTATGGGGGGGGGTGAGAAACTGTCTTGATGGCCATCTTGGTCGAATATGTGACAAGGATGAAGTTGTGGACTGCACCCTTGAAACAAACTTTGCACAAATCATCTGCATCTTCAGTTCCTTGCGAAGAATTGTGTGTACGGTTCCCACACTGACATCAAACTGTGCACTTATTGTCTCTATAGACATACGACGGTTCTTATCTATGAAATTCTTTATTTGGCCAATCAATTCTATTGTTCTGACTTCCTTATTCCTCTTATGCCTCTCATCATTCCTCAGACTCCCTACCTTCCTTGAATCTCTTATGCCACTCAAAAACTGATGCTTGATTCATACAAGATGGCCCGAAAGCAGTCTGAAACATTCCATTCATACTAGTATTGTTCATAAGGACATGTGGTGCAGTGGTTAGAGTACTTTGAAATATTTAATTGTAAAGTGATATTCTCCTGAAACTTCAATCCTCAGTGTAGGTGACCTAAAGATACAATTGCAAATTACTAAAGACTTCTATCCAATCGTGACTGATGAAATGAGCGCATGCTACACTTGCGAAGTAAATAAAGGGTTCCGTTCAAAATTCCATGCAGATTCCTGAGTTCGACAAGATACACATGAAAAAAGTCAGAGGTTACACTGACCGGAACGTTGTGAAAATAACACTGGAGAGGAGAGCAGTAGTTTAAAGAATTCAAATAATACATAGCAAATGTTTCTAGCTACTTATTTTGCAACATCCATATTCAATCTATATATAACCATAGAGAAGCTACTTTATTTGTTACTAAAATATTGTTTTATGTGAAAGTAAAAATAAAATATGTGAAAGTAAAAATTTAGATGTGGATTTATTCGTATTATTTGAAGAACTATTCTTGTTTTGCTCGATGTAACCTCTGACCTTTTTCAGATGAATCTTTTCAAACTTGGGAATCTTTATTTGAATTCTTCTGACTGCAAAGTAGTGGGTGGTTTTGGCAGTCAAGAAAGCTTGATGAAAAGATCGATATTGTGATCTGGAATTTTCGGTTGGACGCATCATCTGTGTCTGATTGTTCTGTTGGTAAGATTTCGTACTCTGGTCTTTTTCTATTGCAATTTATTGGGTTTGGTTTTTTGTTATCTGGTGTGCGTTTCCGACTTCTAGTATAATATTTCTTTTATTTTATTTATCTAGTGGCCTGTGACAAATTGATGGCTCTGGTTATCAAGCGAAAATTTAGAGTACCAAGCTAAATTTAAACACTTCAGTATAGTGGCCATTTTTACTGAATCTGTTGCAAAACACATTCCTTGATGGACATTTAACTCGGGCCACAGAAATAACAACACTCGCTACAAAGAAGTTGCCTTAATTCTGCTATTATACAAAAGGAACATGATACTTGACTTCTGCATTTTAAACTTTAAGTAAAGCCATTTGTGTGTGTATGTGTAAGTTTATTTCCTATGGACTCGGAAACTGCTGGGACGATTTTTTTTTCATTTCACACGAAGGTACTCTGGGAATGTTCTTATGTAAATTTTGTATCAGAACGTGTCTGATAAGTATCAAAAATACCTAATCGAAAAAATCCGATTAAAGAATGAAGTCTGATTTCAACCAAACTTCACACTTTTATACAACTTAATATCACAAGTGCATTTGAGAAGTTTTTATCACCGCACAAGCAGAAAGGCCCGTCTATAAAGTAAACTGTAGATTCTTTTATAAGACAAGGACGCATTCGAAATGACTGTTTCTTTTTAGAGCAGCCGCCTCATCTGAGGTTTGTGTAGTATCTGTTCCGACAGATACAGATACTGCAAGCAAAGACCATATGTGGGGACAACCCCACATGTAAGACCTTGGTCAATGTAGGGGCAACCCTTCATGCCAATTGTCACTATCCAGCTCCCCTACTCCCCGGGGAGTTGGTCCCAATTTCCCCTTCACTCCTCACATAAAAAATCGGCCTTGTGCCTAATTTGCTCGGTGGGGGAGCAAATAAATACACTGTTTCTTTTTAGAGCACAACTGAACCATGATACTTGACTTTTACATTTTAAACTTCAAGTGAAACCATTATTTACAGATAATTTCATAAAATATTAAATTCTCTACAGTGTAATGTAGATTACAATATATTGTGGACTAAGTCCCTGCAGGGAAGCATGTGAAGCTTCCTCCTGGTACACTGCGGGAGACAGGGAGGGGGGTCCCTAACTAGAGCAGGCAATCAATCGATTTGATTAAAAAATGGGAAATTTCACTGATTTTGATGACAGTAAAAGTATAGAAGGGTGGAACTTTTCATCCTCATTTAATCTCCAAATCGGAGCTCTCTGCTAGTAGGAGTTAATCTTAACATAAATACTGTAATATTATCTATACATCTATAAAAACCTTCGAATGTGGATACTAATCCACACGAGCTACAAACGCTAACCAACCATACATAAACTGCAACAGAAGTAAAGCAAAAAGATAGAGGAACACCACATAAAACCAAGGAAATGAAACTGCAAAATTGTAAGTTAAATACCAAGTGAATCATTGATTTTTTCCCCCTCGCCACCCTCGCCCCAAAGGATACAGAATGGTTTGTAAAGAATAAGTTCTTGGGTTCCTTTCATTTGGCTGGCTGGTGAAATCTTTCAAAAACTGATTCTCTTGACGAGGTCTTATAAGAATTTCTAAGTTTGCACTGACTTATTACTTTCACATGCATGTGTTACTTTCTGGAACTTTGAAAGATTTCCATTGATTGAAATTTTTTTTGAGTTAACACGTTCATGTTCAAACTTGGTGAAGGGTAAGTATAAGAAATACTACCACCGCTACTACTAGTAGTAGTAGTAGTAGTAGTAGTAGTATGGGAATAACGATAAAAGGATGAAATATTTCTCCTAGTTTCACCTGATTGTAACCCTCCTCCTTTTTTTTTATTTTTCTCTCTGTTCTTGTTTCTTTCTTTTTCTTGATTTGACAAAGAATGCATAAAAAAGAAGCAAAATGATGAAACTACATTTCGACAATCAAATCAAGGATCATAAATGGCAAAAGTAAATAAAAAAAATAAACAAAAAAAGTAAGTTCTGGCATTTAGGAATCCACGTGGCTTCGGTGTAACAGTAACACTGGACTTTCCAAGCTTCTAACTTCAGCTACGCCGACAATTCACACATTTCAAGACTTACGCGCGCACAAAAGACTATTTTTCCTTTAAGTAAAAAGTTTTTAATAAAAACTACATAACCAGACACGTTTGCTAGAAATTATTTACTGTGTTTATTTTCTAGTTTATTTTTATGGTACTCATGCACTTATTGATCCGTGCTGAAATAATTACGTTATTATTTTGAAAGCCATTCTTAACATGGGGACGGGAGGGTATTGTGTATTCTGTACTTTCACCTAACAATTTAATAAAAACAGACATCGTAAAACTTTAATTAAACTTGAAAATACTATTTTAAAACTAACACGGATCAATAAGTGCACTAGCACCATTTTATTTTTTATATCTTTTTTACAAATTCTCAACTGTTAACTATTCTGAACTTTTAGTTTCTTCTTTGTTGTTGTTTTAAAAAAAAAATAAGAAAGAAAAATTTAATACTTTGGTGCTACTGCTAGTGCAGAGAATTCGCGATATTTTTAAAATCGTATTTCCAAGTTTAATTAAAGTTTTATATGTTTTTTTAGGTAAAATCCATTGAAAGCGGTCGGTGGTTCTATGAGAAAATAAAGCTGTGTACGCATTATAAATGTTTCTTTTCTGTGTCTTACGTTATACATTAGTACATTAGGGGTCATTTCGAGTTAAAAGTTTATTTACTGCACTCATCTGGACTAGAGAAAAGCATGATTTAAATGTGTATGTCTCGTCTAAATAACTAACGATAATTCTCTGATATGGCCGAACAAACGGGTGATCACTAAGTCAGATCGAGCGTACCGGAAAACGAAATGAGATCAAATTGACAATTGGCCTTTTTCTGTTCTTTTCTTTTTTTTTTTTTGCTTGAACTTTGCGCTTCTTAGATTAATTTTTATGTTTTATTTTCTTGGTGGATAATTTTTTTTTTGCCCGTGTTTTTTTTTTTTTTTTTGCCCGTTTTTTTTGGGGGGGGGGGGGGGTTGAACATTTGAAAAATAATAATTAAAAAAACATTTGGAAAAAAAAATTAATTAATTAAAATTAATTAATTGTTGCATTTATTCTACCTAAGTAGAAAACAAAATTTGTTTAAACTGTTTCTTTTAGAATTTCCGAGTTGTCAATTTAGTCTCATTTCGTTTTCCGGTACGCTCGATCTGACTTTTTGATCACCCGTCTGGTCGGCCATATTAGATATTCATCGTTAGTAATTTACACGAGACATACACATTTTAATCATGATTTTCTCTAGTTCAGATGGGTGCAGTAAATAAACTTTTAACTCGAAATGACCCCTAATGTACTAATGTATAACGTAAGACACAAAAAAGAAACATTTATAATGCGTACACAGCTTTATTTTCTCATAGAACCACCGACCGCTTTCAATGGATTTTACCTTTTTTTATTCAATTGTAAGGTTGAAGTAGGTACAAAACACTCTCCCCTCCCCATGTTAAGAATGGCTTTTTAAATAATAACGTTATTATTTACGTCCGGATCACTCTCTGCACTAGTACCAATAATTTTGGTACTTGTACAGTTTAGTCAAGACATTAAAAAATTAAAATATCGAAAAAAGGTTATATTTCACGTATCCGTTATGAAACGAAGTTCTCCGGGGAAAAAAATCACTTAATTTCATCAAGAAGTTTGTTTTTTTTTACAGTGAAAAAACAATTTGTTATGATACCGAGCAAAAGGTTCGATTTTTACATTGAGTTATCTCCCCGTGGCATGCAAATTTCACAATGGCTGATTTCAACGCGCTCACATATAGATTCGAAAAAGTTGTCAAAAAACAAATATAACAAATAAATGTTATCAAAGGCAAGATAAGTTACTTTCTGCCAAACTGGATATATTTTTTGTGTTTTTATTCAATGTAACATGTTTATTCAGCTCGAAAAACATGCAGTGTTTACCGATGTATTGGAAAATTCAAAATAGCGCCCGCCCGCCCGACTCTCTCTTTAACACGGTAAGTTTGGGAAAGGTGTTATAAATAATACTATTAAAAACCACCGAATATATGTCAACATATGTCACGGTAACATATATTGAGCGAATTTCTAACAGTATTTTGTCTAGTTTATTATTTATAACACCTTTTCCCGAATTTACCGTGTTAAAGAGAGAGTCGGGCGGGCGGGCGCTATTTTGAATTTTCCAATGCATCGGTAAACACTGTATGCTTTTCGAGCTGAATAAACATGTTACATTGAATAAAAACACGGAAAATATATCCAGTTAGGTAGAAAAGTAACTTATCTTGCCTTTAATAACATTTATTTGTTATATATTTGTTTCTTGACAACTTTTTCGAATCTATGTGTACAGTAATACCAAGACCGTCAACGAAGGCCACGGTAATACAAACCCAAATTTATTATTAGTAGTAGTAGTCGGGGTAAAAATAAAACACTGAGTGTAAGAAATAATCCAGAAACAAAATATTTGCCACTTTATGGTTTTCTTCATTTTAATTTTTCGGTACTTATGGAGAATATTTGTTTTCCAATTAAACTGAATTTTTACGGTATCTTTTGTTTATTAAATTGTTAGGTGAAAGAAAGTATAGAATAGTTAACAACCAACTCAGTTGAACTGCACATATTACGAATGGGGTTTTAAATAAAATAAGTTATTATTTCAGCACGGTCCGTATTCTGTATAAGTACTGAAAATTTGTCTTTAATAAAGTTGTTTTTTTTTGTTTGTTTTTTGGGTATTATTATACAAACACCGTGACAGCGTTAGGGTTAGGGTTAATTCGCTGTCACGGTGTTTGTATAATATTACCGTTTTTTGTGTTTTTTTAATGTTTTATACACTTTTTAGCGAAAATTCACGGAGAATGAGAAAACAAATAGTAAATAAACAACGACAAAAAAAAAGGATGCATAAATATCAATCATTAAAAAAATGGATAATTTTTTGCAACTTTTAACTTCAGTTAATGTTAAGTTTTAAATTAAGTTAATGAGACAATAAAACTTTCTGGTGTTTCAAATATAGGCTTTTTTTTTAATATTTCATGAAGTTTTAAATTTAAATCTGAAATTCAAATTTTGTCAAATGTTGAATTATGGATTTATTAAACGAATTTCTTTACGTTACAAAATAAAAAAATGAAACAAAAAAAGAAAAAGACAAATTTCAAAAGTTGTTTTTATATAATATATAATATATACAGTATCTTTTTTCTTTTTCTTTTTAGGCACTTATTACGAAATGTTAAGTATAATAAAAGTTAACATACGTTTAATAAATATAAAATAAATGGAAAATATTACTTAACTGTTTTTTTTTTCTCCGTTCTCATAAAAAAAGACATCGATAGAAATCAAATTGGAAGAAGCAGACGATAAAACGTGTGTCACGTGATATTCATTTCAAAATGGAATGACGGGATTAATTGCTGTTTCTACATTACAAATCATTAGAAATAATTTTTTTTAATTATTATTAATTCGAACAATTTTCCAAGTGTAGAAAATAAACAAACTTTTAAAGTAGAAAATAAATAATTCTTTTTATATTATTCAAATTCCTCGATTTTTTGTTAAGAATGAGGATGATCGTGGGTGTTACCTTTCGTTTAAATACCAAATCAGCAAAATTTAAAGTAAAAATGCGCAAGAAAAAATAAAACAACAAAAAACACCAAATAAATAACTAAATTAGGAGTAAATTTTTACTTTTTACCCTCAAATTTAAAATGACGACTTCTGTAAGTTTTCGGGTATGCTGAAAACGAATATTTTTTTTATTTTATTTTTTTTTTATTACATTTTCACCCCAAACAAGGCAAATTGCCACTTTGGTGTAGGGGGCTACTATCAGGGGCAACAACTACTGGGGTACTATGTAGGGATTTGGGCAGCAAGGTGTCGGTTCACGTTACACTTGAACTTCTGCACGTCAGTACTGTTGGGGAAGCAGGGACCTGGAATGGAATTCCAGAGTCTTGCGGTTCTGGGGAAGAAACTATTGGAGTAAAAAGATCTTTTACATCTAGGGACCTCTACAGTGTGGGGGTGGGATCTAGTAGCCTGTCGGGTTTGTCGAGGGTGCTCGCGTCGTGGGGGCACAAGTGATTGCAGTTCGTCAGAGCATTCACCACTAAAATACTTGTAGAAAAGGCAGAGGGATGCAACATTTCGTCGATGGGACAGAGGCTGAAGCTTAGATGCCAGTTCAGGGCCTATCAGGTTTGCGACTCTCTTTTGAACCTTGTCAAGGAGCGAGAGACTAGTAGCAGATGCACCAGCCCAAATATGACAGCAATACTCCATACATGGGCGAATGGTGGCCTTATAGAGGTACAGGATATTTTCGGGTGTTAGTAGTTTTCTAGCACGGTAGAGAGAGCCTACCTTTCTTGCAGCGGCCCTGGCAATGCCTTCAATGTAATTGTTCCAACTCATGTTTCCCGTGAACGTTAGGCCAAGGAGTTTGAAAGATGGACTCTCAGATAAAGAGTCGTTGGCCATTGCTATGGGTGGTAGAGAGGGTTTCTTGTAATTATTGAATGAAACTAGTTTAGTCTTGGCAGCATTGAATGCGACCAACCACTTTTGTCCCCATTCCACTACAGATTGGAGGTCTTCCTCTAGTGTTTCTGCCATTTCTTTAGAAATGTGTTCATTCGTCTTCCTGTCGTGTCTGCCATAGAGTGTAGTGTCATCAGCATATATACCCATCTCAGAGGCAATGTTGTCGGGGAGGTCATTTATGAATATCAGGAACAATAGAGGTCCAAGGATAGAACCCTGGGGCACCCCCGCATTTATATCATATTGTTTAGATGTGCGACCGTCGAGGACTACCTGGATTTTTCTCTTATCTAAGAAGGATTTAATTATGTTAAGTATTCTACCAGTGATACCGTATGATCTGATTTTACTGAGGAGACCCTCATGCCATACCCTGTCAAAAGCCTTAGATATATCTAGAGCTACCACTCTGCCTTCCCCCGCTTTGTCCAGTGAAAGGTATATACGTTCAGAGATCACAGTGAGGATGTCTGCTGTGGAACGGGTTCGTCTAAATCCATATTGTTTGTCAGTCAGTAGTTTAGCATCTGTAAGATGATGGACTAGAGCATGGTTAATTATGGTCTCAAATATTTTGGCAAAAAGTGGGAGGAGGCTAATGGGGCGATAATTTGATGGGTCTGTCCTTTCGCCAGAATTCTTGAATACTGGTACAACAGAAGCAGTTTTCCAACAGCCCGGAAAGCAAGCTTCATTAAGACATTTGTTGTAGAGTTTGGAGAGAACTGGAGCTACTTCGGCTGAGCACTTTTTTAATAGCACAGCTGGGATAAGATCGGGTCCACATGCTTTTGAGGTGTCAAGGTTTTTTATGATAGCATGCACCTGAGCAGGGGTGGTTTTCAGATCGTCTAGTGTGGCATCTGTCCGCATAGGAAAGTCAGGTAGGGGGTGGTTGGAAGGGTCCAGTGTGGAGTTTGAGGCAAACCGACTGGCAAGCATGTTAGCCTTGTTGGTTGCTGAGGAGACAACCTCGTGATTGTTGGTTAGTGGGGGAATTGTTGATTGCCCATTATTTACTACACTGTTGTAGATTTTCCAGAAGTCTCGAGTTCCTAGTTTTTGTGCTTCGATGCGCTTTTTAGTGGTTTCCGTAAATTCTCTCTTAGCTGTCGCTATTTCTTTCTTAACGTTATTTCTAGCTTCTATATACTTCAGTCTGTTTGAACTGGACTTATGTCGGTTAAACCTACGGTATGCATGCTGCTTTTGTGTAATGGCAGTTGCACAAGTCGACGTAAACCATTGGGGAGAGTGGGGCTTACTATAAAATTTCCGCATGGGAACATGCGCTTCGATTGCAGTTTTGAACCAGTCAGTGGTCTCGTTTGCACATTGTTCAGCAGGAAGAGAAAAAATATTTTTCCATGGAGCATCTCTAATTAGTTCCCTGATGGCTTCCCAGTCAGCCTTATTATAATATCTCGTTGTTTTGAGCACTGGCTCTTCAGTTTTGAGTCTAGAGTTTAGGGCGATTTCAACCATTATCACTGCATGGTCAGCGTTCCCGAGTGGGCTGTGGGCCTTCGTTATGCAGTCATCGGGAACTGTGGTCAAAAACAGATCTAGAAGTGATGCGTGTTGTTCTTCCTGGTCAGGGAAACGGGTTGGAAACGTAACAATTTGTGATAGGGAGTGAGATATAGCGAAGCTATGGGTTATGCTGCCCGCTGCATCTGTGTGAGTAGAGAATCCAAGCCAGTTTTTGTGGTGGACATTAAAGTCACCAAACACATGTATTTGTGCGCTAGTGTCGAGGGACAGTGCCGTGTCTATGCTGTCAGATACTTTGTTTATTATGGAGCAGTCCTGAGTCGAGGGAGAGCGGTAGAGAAAATAATAGTAGCTAATACTGTGTTGCACGTTTAGTCTAAAGCACATAAAGGCTTGATCATCTGTTTCTAGGTTTGTTTCTCTAATCAAGGGAAGGGTATTACGAATGTAAACTCCAAGTCCGTGCATATGTCTGTCAGAGTCCTTACGGCAGAGTGGGAGATATCCAGGCATGTTAAAGTGGTTAGAGGGAATGGAGGAGTGTAGGTTAGTCTCACTTAGTGCTAAGATATCCGGGGTATTTGTTAAGAGAAATGCTTCAACATCAGCTAAGTTAGTTCTAAGCCCACGGATATTTGTGAATGAGAGCCTCAAGGGAGGAGGCAAGTTGAATTTGTTTGTCCCTAATCCTGGTTTAAGCTTATTTTTAGATTGTACTGTCGTCATATTTTTTTTTAAGAGTTTCGGTAAGGGGGAGCTAAACAAGAGGTTATGCGGAGCTTCAGACATGCATCACAAGTAGACCATCAGCTGACCTTTCTCCAATTAGGATTGTGGCCTCAGGAAAGCCCACCGGGGATGAGTGCAGGGTCCCTTTCCATGCGCGTCATGGCACTGCAAACAACCCGATATTATTCAACTGTTGATGGAGCAGCCGCTCTAAGCGCTACCAAAGAGTTAGGGCTCCTGTACTACCAGTCGGGAACAGCAGCCAGGAACTGTCAATCCGGTACCCTCAACCCTTTAGAAGAAGGTCAACCCAATCTAATCGCTAAGGCATATCTTATACTCAAGCACTCCCAAATGTTCAGTTTTAGGGGTGGGGCATGCTGGGAATGGGGAAGAACGGCGTTCATTGCCCTAGCCAGGAAACAAGATCTACCGCTGGGTGTTTCTGTCGAATCACTGAGATAGTGTCTCTGCGCTTGACTAATAGGCAAAGAAGGAGTATGGAAGCCGGGCGATAGACAGAGCCTATCTACTCCTTAAGCAATTTAGGTTTGCAAACCGGTGAATTTGTTTGAGTCACCAGCTCTAGGAAGGTTGTCATCCAAGACTGAAGAGGCCTCTCTCCCCTTTGGTTTAGTTTCAGAGTTTTCCTTCTCCTAGATGGATGATCTGGGAAGACCTACTGGGTCCGTCAGCCCTGAGAGGGTTTTCTCCGCGCCTAGGTTCTAATCCAGGTATTTCTGCGACCCCGCGTTGTTAGTGTTAATGGGTTAGTTTGTGAGGGATTTTATCTCTACTGATTAGTTACACTCCTCAAAGTGATTTAGGGACATGCTATTTACTTGTTAATGGATAAAGGGGGGGGTGAAGTTCACGCAGTGTAAGCGTCTATGTTTGTAAGAGGGCTTGTTAGGGAGGAGATAATGTGATTTTAGTCTTACCCTTTTTTTATTTTATTAATGTTAGCTTAGGTCTAGTATAGTGTTACAGTATGAGTAGGTATTAAGAATTGAGCTACGAGTTTTGCCCGAGCTATTTTAGATGATAGGAGGGTTAAGATGTAAGGGCAATATAGCATGGATAAGACAGCAAGTTTTGAGTCATGCGTAATTAGGTGAATAGATATATGGGCAGGTTTTCAGTAGGTGCGAATAGAGTTGAAGTTGTAGGTATTTTTTAGTAAGAGTCATGGGGCGTTTTGCATAACAAGGAGTGTCATTTCAATAACGTAATTAGTCGTTGCAAAACTCGAGGAGACAGTTGTGTAGTGCATATCGCTTTGTTTCTGGGTACTTTGGCTGTTAAGTACCTGCCTTTATGTGCATAGGCTGTTAAGTCCCTTACTGGATAGGAATGAGCTGTAATGCATGCCTTAGAGGTAGAAATGTATAGATGTTTAGTGATGGCTATTAAATCAGTTTGCATGTGAGGGATTAGGGGCTGGAAGTTAGCGATTCCACTACAGATGCGGAGCAATGTGGGAGTTTAGTGGCGGATAGGTTGGAAGGAGTAGATTGTTAGCATTCAAGAGAAGAGGGGTTATTTATTTACAGATGGATTTCCATTAGGATTTTTGAGTTACAGGTAAGGTTTAGTTTGAAGAAGGGAGGAAATTTTTTTTTTTTTTTTTTTTATGCATGCAGGTAAGACAAACGCAATCGTCTTGGAGGTAAAATGTATAAGATTTCGTAGCTAGCTATTAGGTTTTTCCCTCCCAGTTATAGGGACAGCTAGTTCGTTGGGATTTGTAATTGTAGTCATTAAGGTCAGGCGCAGAGTGTTGCATCTATTCAGAAAATTAGCCCTAGTATCACAGCTGGGATTATGTATATTGCAGTTGCAAATATAGTGTCAGTCAAATTATGAGCAACGTGCAGTGGTTTGGTATGGTATGGGTATCATGGAGGACACTTAAATACAAGCAAGCGTACGGTGATTGCATATATTAAGTATACTACTTAAATAAAGTATTTATATATATATATATATATATATATATGTATATAGCATTTAAATTTCTGCAAATAAGTAGCTTTCCAGATATAAAGCAATGTAATTCCTTATGTTAAAAGTCATGACCATTGTTGTACGCGCATAATAAAATATCAACTTGTTAAGAATTTTTTTTTTTTTTTGTACCAATAATAGTGCATCCCTACCTGTTTACATTTATTATTTATATTCTGGTTCTTGTATTTGATTTTTTGTATTTCGTATCGTTTATGATTCTTAGTTTTGTACATTTTGGGTTTGTACGAAACTCCCTTTAATTTGAAGAAAAGGGAAATGCTAGCTCCTTGATGACGTCATGAGCCCAGCACGAATTTTGGCCTATTTTGAAATTCCGGTGACGAGGAGATTGGACGTCGTTTCATTGCCCGGCACAGACAAGGAATTTTGGAGCCTCCTTCAAAGAAGAGACCCCGGCAAGAATACCTTAGACATGCAACGAGGCATGCTTCTGAAAACTATCTACGTGGCTACGGTCTGCACGTATTTGGAAGGAGTGTAATTAAAAAAAAAAAGACCTTATATTATGTGGCTACGATATGCACATAATTGGAAGGAGTATAATGATTTAAAAGGACTTTAAATCGAGATAAAAAAGAAAAAGGCACATGCCTGACTGGCTTTCAATTTGTGAGTACGCTCCTAAAATTCATTACATATGAGAGTGTGATTAGGAACTACTATTTTGAATCATAATATTGTGTTCGTTCATGGATACGACATTTTAATATAAGAACCAGTGTTATTTTTTTCATTATATGTTACCTTGGCGTTCTTTGAATTTAATGCCCGCAAAGGGAAAAATTTGCAACTAATTTTATTGTGAATAAAATCTCTTCTTCATTTTGAAACAAGACCTTTATATTTTATTCTTTACCCCCACCCCCCACCCTTTTATTTCATGTTTTATCTTTTTCAGGCTAGTTACTTTCGCGTCAAATTTATCTGAAAGAGGATAAATTTCCGACATTATGCAAATTTTGTTCCTATATTAAATGCATTTTGCAAATTTTTATCCCTATATTAAATGCATTTTGCAAATTACTTTCCCCTATTAAATACATTTAGCACATTTTGTTTCCTTTTTTTGGAACACTTTGAAAATTAAGTGTACCCTTTTCCAATCGAGATATGTCTTAATTCTTTTTCTTTCAAGTTAGGATTAAATTTAACCTCTTGAAATCTTTGTTACCTCCGCTGCCTGACACTATCAACTTGTCTCTTACATTTATTCGACTACTGTGAATTTCTTCTGTTATTTAAAGGCATTTTCCAAATTTTCGCCCCTTCACTTAAAAGTAATTTGGAATGTTTCTCCCCTTTATTTAAAAGCATTTTCCAAATTTATTTTCCCTTATTTAGAAGCATTTTGTAAGTTTACTGCTTTTATTTGAAGGCATTTTGTAAGTTTTCTTTAAAGGCATTTAGCAAATTCATGTCCCTTATTAATTTTCAAATTAAGTGCTCTGTTCAAATAATTTTTAGTGAATTAAGTTACTATTCGCTCTGTACGATACGATACGCGTGCTTTACTCTTTCCTATGTTGAGATCCGTTTTATTCTCATTCTGTCAATGCATTACTTAGCTAGGGTTAAATACACTCATATCACTGGCCCACTTGTTGACTCTTTCTGTTACCTCCCTTCCCACATTGTTAACTTGTAACTTAGCATTCCCCTAGAAGTTTCGTCGACGACTACTATTACCATTGAGTTAAGAAGACTTGTAGGGTATGTCTCGGACATTCGACATTCGCTTAACAAAAATTCCCTAATTTAACATAGTACGTCTGTACAGGGATTGGAATGTTATATTTAGTTTATTCCTGAATTTAGCATTTTTATGTACGTCTAATGGCTTTATTTATATCTGGCTAATATATTTTACCTACGCCTAGTGAAGTGCACAGTTTTTCACATATATTTTTCTTAATAAAGAGATTAAGCGATACGTATATGCTTTCCATTTTCTACTTTTTAAAATTGAAGTTGTAACTTTTGTAACCCTCTTTCGAAATATAATTTACATTTTACTTGCATTGGTTGAAATTCCACGGATATTGCGATTTATGTTGGGAGAAACTATAACGTTTTCTGTCCCTAGCCAGCGAATAAGAGATCCTGCTAGACTGAGGTAATTTCATTTTTCGTCCTAATCCAATGTGTTCGATATTTTTTGGAAGCTGGATTTTCCCCACTTTAAGAAACGACTTTTATCTAACTATACCCTCGTGGGGAGCCTAGTAAATAGAGACGCTTTGTCCGAAACCGGTGTTAGTTATATGTTCATATTTTTCCCAAATATATATATATATATATATATATATATATATATAAAAAGGGAATAAGTTTATGCCCCACTGTTTTAAATTGTAATAAACACGTGCGTTCTCTCACGTATACTGAATGTCTCTGGCTTGTGAATTAACCGCACGATAGTATCACAGATATTGTATTATGTGTTGAAGTCTACTTTACCTAAAATTTGTTGAATTCGCATGTGTGCAATTACTTTCGTATTTTATTGTAAAAAAGGATTTCTTATACGTTGAAGATATTTATGATAATTTTCAATAGCGAGTTTATACTCATTTGCTTTGCGGACTGTGTTATACTAAGAGTTTGTGAAAACACAAGTTCCCTTTTCTTCGCCTTAGCCCGTATTTGCATTTGGTTATTTGAATTCCTTTGAAGATACACATGTGACATTAGTGCCATGTACCCTCCCCCGACTAGTTGTATATTTAAACTTTCTTCACACTTTTTTCCTAGGTTGCATTTCAGTGAGGATATTGCTATAAAGAGTGTTAAACGTTATTCTTCATTTCCAGTCAGTTAACTTCCATATAGAAGTTTGAATTTTAAATCTACTTAATTTTAATTTTGAGTCATAGTGACCCTTTTAATTTGTAACTGGGGATTGTATCCCTTGATATTTTCACGGCTCAATATGCTGTATTGGGCTTGTTTTGTTTGTGCTATGATTAAGGAATTTTATGCATATACCTTTGTAACCTTTGTGTGTATTTTTTTGTGTATAATATTTGAATGCCAATTTTTGTATTGTGTGGATTTAGTCCATATTTTTGAAAAAAAAAAAAAAACACTGCACGATGTTGGGCACTCGTTCTTCCGGATTCCTTGTAAGGAAACTAAATTTTTATTTAAGGAAGATTATCGTTGTCTTAGATTTGTTGCGGTTGCAGAAGGAATTACCTAAGCCTTATTTTATGACAATGAAGGCCGATGTCGATGAATGGTTATCATCGGTAGATAACATAACTGAGTTGTTGGGTGATCATTCCTTGCGTGAGGACGTGGACTGTTCGCTTTAGAAGCAGATGCTATTAATGTTGTAGTGTTCCCGTCCCAGGTTCGATTCATTCTCTCGAGGTTGGCAGATGGTGTAGAGTGTGATTCCTTATGCAACCCTGTGATATTCGAAACCCCTAGGGAGATGCTTGGCAAGTTACCGACTACTAAGCCCAAATGTCTAGACTCAGAAGACCGTTTGCTGAGTGCTGGCAAGTTTGGCTTGGAAAATACTGCATCACAGTATGAAAGCAGTGTTGCAAGTGCCACTTCAGAGGATCTGCGTAGTCAGGCGCTGAAGTTTGATTTTTCTGGCGGGCAGTTTGCCAGTGATATTTTTAAGAAAAATATTGTATTGGGAGTGAGCTTCCCAGGTATCATGAATGATACCACTCGTGTCCACAACTTGTTAAGCGTGGGCATGAATATTGAGAAATTCATGGAACGATTTCCATGGGATGTTGGGATTGTTTTACCCTCTAACAATGTGAGTTCGAAAACTCACATATGCAGTTATTCCCCGCAACTTTGTCAGAATAATGAGGAACTTAATCATGACGGTGAGATATTACTCAGGTCATGTAGTTCTGACAGTAGTCAGTGGTTGAAGGACAGGAGTCAATCCTGTGTGAAAGTGCTCCTTTAAGTAGAACGTTTCCTGTTTTGGAGTCACATGCAGATGTTATTGTGTTTAAATGTTTTTTGAAGATCTGCCTTGACGTAGCTTACTGCAGTATTGCAAGAGCTATCGAAATCAAGCTCGATTTGTCCAGGGGTGTTTCTGAGGCGCTCAGGACCATCTTATACTTAGTTAGGAGTGAGTTTTCTGATGCTGAGATGTTTGTTTCAATGCTGAACACAAGAAGATTGGATCTCTCCTTGATAGGGGTCTTCCATAAGTATTACATCTCCAGCTATTTACAGTATTAAAATTCCAGCATGCC
Source organism: Euprymna scolopes (assembly GCF_053919585.1). Classification (NCBI taxonomy): domain Eukaryota; kingdom Metazoa; phylum Mollusca; class Cephalopoda; order Sepiida; family Sepiolidae; genus Euprymna; species Euprymna scolopes. The sequence goes on from NC_136499.1 coordinate 4,407,292, forward strand.
ATTAATGCTGATGATGGGAAGATGCCTGTAACGACGCAATGAAGACAAGAAGCGACCCATGCCAGCCGGTTATAGCTGACGACATCTCGACCCGTTGTATTGCTGTTTCCATGTGCCTATCGTTGGATATCGTTTATTCCCCTGGGGAGCTGGTTGCATTCCCAGGACGTTACTCAACTATGTAACTCTTTCCGGGAAACGATAGTACCATAGAGGAATTAATATATTTAAAAAAAAAAAAAAGAAAGGAAGGAATTGAAGGATAAATGTTTGTAAGTGTACTTATTCCTTTTAGGGGATATCTTCTCTGTTAACTTAATACTGAGTTATCTATCCTTGACCCCGAGCTCTCCACAAGTGGAGGAGAGGAGTGCACTGTCATGGCAGAGTCAATAAAATATCTCACATACATTGTAGATGAATAATCAAACACTTGTGCCCTATTGTCATTCCTCATTATGTAATGTTCCTATAGCTTAACTATACATGGTGTCAGAAGTCGGATAAAAACAAAGATAAAAGCGATATACAACAACTCATCCCAAGTTAGAAAAAAAAAAAAAGAAAAACATCGCAGCAAAGCCAAAGGATGCACACTGGCACCACAAGGTAAATTTTAATAATATCTTAAAATGCTAACCCAAACGAACCTCCAAGGCACACTTGCGAATGCAACAACAGCTTGCTATGCAAGAACAAATTATGAACCTCATGGCATATATTTTGCCCACCGAGCAACGCACTCCCACCTTGTTGTTGCATTATTCACATGTAAAACGTGTGCAACCAATTAGTGAATTCGACTCATTAGATAATAGATGGGATGCTTTCCAAGATGCATGGCTACTCTGCAAGGAAATGATATGGCTCACCAACCTTACCGAAACCCAAAATGAGCTACAGTCCATATGTAGTTCATCCCTTAACCGAATGCTATTCAATTTTGTTGGTCCACATGCACTGAATAATGCCACAGAGGAACAACTGCTTGGATATATTAAAACCGTTGCAGTAAAAACCGTTCACCCTGAGGTATACCATCAACAATTCTTTGTGATGAAGCAGAGTGATGAGGAAACTATTATGTCTTTCATTTTCCAGCTGAGATCACAAACAATGCTCTGCACCTTCGAAAGACAATGCAATTGTAATAACCAACAATGCATGACGTAATTCTCCTAGGACATGATTAAGTCCCAAATCATTGCTGGATTACGGAACATCTCCCACCAGAGCAAAATTTTGGCAGATATTACTTTCCTGCCAACTCTAGATGACTTAACCAGACGTCTCTTGACTTTAGAATCTACTGCCAGAGCATCAAACTACTTCCGACCAGCAGAGACCACACAAGTCGCCCAATTCAAATCTCTGTCGTCAATAAAATTTCCGCCGCTAAATAAAACAAAAAATAGTGATGATATATGCAAGGGTTGTGGATGCAAAACACACCCAAAAGGTCGAAAATAATGCCCTGCTTGGGGAAAAGCATGCCACAAATGCGGCAAGGAGAACCATTTCTCAAGTACATGCCATGGCGTGGGATCATTGTGTGCCATAATGGAGGACGACCCCAACGATGGTGAGAGTGAGGATTCTTTATTCATATCAACCATGGCTGTACAGCCCAGATGACTGAAGGAAGAAGAGGGAATCTCACATGGTGCATGAACCAACAACCAGTTTGCACCAGGCTAGCCAGAAAACTAAAGGTCAATGACAACGATTTCCCAGGGCAACTTAAGTGTCATGTAGCTACAACAAAGGTAAACCCCCAAACCAAGTGACAAAATGTTAGCCCTTTGCAGATACCCATACAGGTCAGCTTGCCCATCACTACCAGACAAGCTTCCATTTCCTGCTAGACGTGAATATCAAGAAGACCTAGAAAACTGGATCAAATATCTCTTTGCCAGGAGTATGTTGAACACATGTACACACCAAAAATTGCAGATCATGACCGGAAAACCACTCACCATCATCTTCCCAGACAACTACCAAACCCAATAAAATTCTGTCGCGCATGATTGGAGCTTGCCAATATGCACGAGATGGCAATCAACCAGCGATTCATCAACAACACCAAACATGCTGAAAACAGGCAACAACTCAACCCACTAAGAATCGGGGAACATGTGTCAATCCAAAATCAACATGGACACAACCCCCTACGCTGGGACAACACAGGCACAGTTGTTGAAATCCTCCCTCACAGATAATACTGCATAGTGGTCGACGGAAGCAGAACCACACTCCAAAACCATTGTCATTCCCACCAAATAAACACAGGTACCTGCAACCTGGCCCATGATGACACCCTACCAGACAGTTTACCAAACGACAAAATGGGCATCCATGCTCCACAATCACCTATCCTACCCAACCTAGTACACCCAAACAGCCAATACCCTCAAACACAAATAACGCCAGCACCACCTTCTGCACCCAGAATGCAAATAGAGAATGAAACCCCGCAAAGGACAGAGATAATGCAAAATAAAGGATTAGATACCAGGTCTAGATCTGTCCGCAACAGACGACTACCCTGTAGATTTAAGGACTTCCAGCTCGAATAAAAAAAATTTAAAAAAACAATAACATGTTAATTTAATGCTGAGTTATCTATTCTTGACCCAAGCTCTCCACGAGTGGAGAAGAGGAGTGCACTGTCATGGCAGAGTCAATAAAAGATTTCACGTACTTTGTAGATGAAGAACCAAACGCTTGTGTCCTATTGTATTTCCTCGTTATGTAATGTTCCTATATCTTAACCATACGTTTTTTTAGGGATACGGTAGCAATCATTAGCAGAAAAGTCATTGTCAGTTATTAGCTTTGAAGGCAGATCTGACTTCTCACTTGATAACTGTCTGTTTCACACTTTGGTCTTTCCTTCTTCCTTTTTTTTTTTGTTTCACAAAACACTCAGTTTTTATATCTACCAGCTAACTCGAGAACATGGCCAGCCATATCTCATTTTGGATGTGCAAGCTTCCTATTGGCTAGATTCATTTTTTATTATTTTTTTCTCATTGGAATGATGCATGGAGCAGATGTGCAAAGATACTTTTATACATTTTGTATATGACAGCCGACGAGTCAACATCTGGGTGGGTGTTTATTTTTTATTCATAAATCCCCACACATACCATCTCAGCCTTGGAAGTTAATCAGACCTATTGGAGATTAATGAGCAGCAATTCTTGCTCACTATCAACAAATACTCAGTACCCAATCGTCAATGAAATGCCAAGACCTTGAGCACATGGTGCAGTGGTGCAAAAGGTAGCTGATTAATTAATTTTAATGCATTCAAAAACCAAACTTCTATTTTTTTACAACCAACACACTGATTTCCATTAGGCTCAAGTTGATACAAATGGCTCTAGTCTCAAAGAAACACTGCTTTGACAAACTTGGGCTGACCTTCAGTCCTGACCTGAAATGGAAGACTTGCATCAATTCAGTTGCCAAAGTCACCACAAAAACGGTTGTATCTTACTCTCAACACAATCCTCTACCTGGAAAAGAGGCAAGTACATCCTGCCATATTATTTATTTATTTTTTTTTTTAATTTTAATTTTTTTTTTTTTTTTACAAGGTAGTCACCACTTATTAAGGCCTGGAAGCCACTTGGGGATAAGGGTTATTGTGTGTACAGTATGTTAGTGTTGAGATTTGATAAAGTGTCTTACTTAAGGAGGCGGTTCATCAGGAATTTGTTTATGTTGGACTTAAAGACATCCAGGTTGTAATCAGGTGGGAAACAGGCAATCGGAACAGAGTTCCACAGGCGTGCACTTCTAAGAAAGAAGTTTTGTTCATGGAATCTATGTTTTGATTTAGGCATAGATAAAGAGTGGGGAAAATTTTTGACAGTGGTTTCAGCTAGACGGGTGTTATCGTGAAAGATCGGCGAGAGGGGACCAGGGATTTGGAGCTCAGACGAGCACTTGCCATGGAAATAATGATAAAACAAAAACAAGCTCGTAACGTCTCTCCTGTGGGAGAGAGGTTGCAGAGAAGAGAAAAGGGCATCACCCACTAAACCACAAAGCCTATTTTTTACTCTGTCAAGGCAGGATAGAGTGTTTTTAGCAGCTTCTGCCCACATGTGGCAACAGTACTCCATCCTTGGACGTACTTGGCTTTTATATAGATAGAGAATTGCATCAGCAGTGAGATATCTTCTGGAGCGGTAGAAGGATCTTACCATTTTTCCAGCGACCTTGGCAATAGACTTGATGTACGTGTTCCATTTCAGGTCAGGAGTAAAGGTCAAGCCCAGAAGCTTATCAAAACATGGAGCTTCCCCTAGTCGAGAGCCATCCATTTCAATTGATGCCAGATGGGGATCAGAGCATTTATGATGCAAAGATTGGAGCTTGGTTTAAGATGCATTAAAAGTAACCAGTAACCTCTTCCCCCACTGTATCACGCACTCAAGATCAGAGGAGAGAGAATCAGAGAGAACTTTGTCATTTACGGCCTTTGATGTGTTGCCATAAATGGTCGTGTCATCAGCATAGATGTCAACGAATGATTTAAGTATGTGTTTTGGGATATCATTGATGTAGATCAGGAAGAGAGTTGGGCCCAGGATGAAGCCCTGAGGGACTCCTGCATTAATACTGAGGGTTTCTGATTTCTGCTCATCAACTACTACTTTTATGAGCCTATCAGAGAGAAATGATTTAATGATCGAGAAAACATTTCCAGTTATACCATAGCTAGAAATCTTGTGAAGTAGGCACTTATGAAAAGCCTTCGATGAAGTATAGCATATGTCAAGAGCAATTGCCCTAGAGAGGAAGCCTCTGTCAAGAGATTCACTAATCCTATGAGATATAAACGTTAGCACATCTGCTGTAAATCTGGCAGAATGGATACCATATTGTATGCCACTAAGAAGGATTCCAACAACTTACTCATGACACACAGGAGACTTATTGGTCTGTACTGAGAGGGAGACGACTTATCACCTGAATTCTTAAATACAGGGCATACTGATGAGGATTTCCAGGGTGTTGGGAAGCACTTCTCTTTAAGGCAATGCTTAAAGAGTTTTGTAAGTATGGAGGTAAGTTTTGGTTGAAGCTTTTTCAGCACTATAAATGGAATGCCGTCAGGGCCAGTTGCTTTACTGGAATCAAGATTCTTGATTAGCTTAGCGATATTTGTATGTTGCATAGCGTGTTGTCTGTTATAGGTGGAAATATTTTGCATAGGGTAGAATTAGCTGCAAAGTTCTTGGCAAATAGTTTGGCCTTGTCTGATGCTGACCAGATGATCTCAGGTTCATTGATGATGGTTGGGATAGAACGCACGCTTCTGTTCAGGATCCTGTTTGCTATTTGCCAAAACTGGTGGGAACCAAGCTGCTGCTCAGCTACTTTGGATTTAACGGATTGATCATATAGCTCTTTTGCATTTTTTATTCTCTTTTACAGTGGTTGCTGGCAGTCCTGACAGCAGCTCGTCACAGTGCATCTATTACGTTGGTAGCTATGGAAAAAGTGATTTCTGTGCGCAATGGCAGCAGCACATTCAGGGAAGAACCATGGCTGGCTGTTGGGTTTTTGCTGGAATTTTTTGGATAGTATGAATCGGTCGATATAAATGTACGGAAGCTATCCCAGTCAGCTGTAGAGTATCGACATGCAGTACAGTGGAGAGGTACGCATTTCGTTTTTATCTTAACTGATACAACCGAGTGGTTGGAAGATCCAAGAGGGGACAGAACGGAACATGAACATAGCTCAGGGGAAGTTGTGAGAAAAAGGTCTAGAAGGCTAGAGTACTGACCGGAAGTTTCAGGCACACGAGTGGGTTCATGAGCAATCTGGGTGAGGTCATAGGCAATGGGGAAATCATGACAGAACCTCCTCTCATCATCTGTCTTGTTCGAGTGGGTCAGCCATTCCACATTGTGAACATTGAAGTCACCACAAATGTGGATGTTAGTCGAAGGATGAGCAGACAGGATGTGATCAATTTTCTCAGATATGCTCTTAAAGAGAGTAACTCCGCTGTTGTGGGGGCGATAGAGAGCAAATATAAATGCAGTGATGTAAGCAATTGCAACCCGGAAGCACATATAAGGTAAATTAGGGTCTTCACTGAAGATATTCCTACCACATGGAAAGCCATCTTTAATGTAGGCACATATTCCATGCCCATGGCGATCTTGGGGGTCAGATTTAGATGTTAAGTTAGAGTATCATTATTGTAACATCTGAGGAGGAGCTGCTCGAAACATCCTATCCTGCCTTGATAGAGTTCAAAACTGGCTTCATAATCTGATACCTGATGCCCTTTTCTCCCCCCCTGCAACCTTTTTTCCATAGAAAACTTGTTGTGAGCCTGTCTCTGGTCTATCATTATTTTCATTGCAGGTTTTCATCGGAGATTCAATCTATGATCCCCCCTTGCCAAACTGTCACTAAAAGTACTTGATAAACTCCTAAGACCGACTTTTACTCTGAATTTGAAATGGAAGATTCACATCAAATCTGTTACTAAGGTCGCTGTAAAAATGGCTGGATCATTCTATCACTCCAGAAGATACCTCATTCCTGATGCAATCCTCTACCTGTACAACAGCCAGATCTGTTATAAGACGGAAACCTAGTCATGCAAATCTAAAAACCAACTATAATGTCTAATGAAGCTTTGAGCATTTCATAAAGAACTAGCCTACCTGTGTCCTGACATTGCCCAGGAAATCAGATTGAGTAACAAAATTTCAATGCCAAAGCCAAACATAGAATTAATGATGAATAATACTACATGAAAATGATGTTAGCAATATTATTACAAAGAACAATAATAAATTTTCATACAACTACTTGGAGTAATAATATTATAACTAGCAGTACCCGCTAACCAGCGTTGCCCGGTGGAAGCGTCGCCCCCCCCTCGAAAAAAAAAAAATTAAAGTATGGTTGTTGTTGTTGTTGCTGTTGCCCAAGACACTCCAATTTCTTATGGCAAGAACGGCTATCGGAACAGGTGGTGTAGTAAGGATATTGAGCAAGCCCAAGCCGTTAAAAAAAATAGCAGCGTCGGTAAAAATAAAAAATTAGATGCAGTAGTCAGCCTAGATGGAGATATGTGGAAAAAAAAAGTAATCAGGAACCAAGCAGGGTCGAACCGTAAAGTGAAGGATGAAAAGAAGGAGAAAAAGCAAGCCATCCATTTAGCTGTCGAGAGAGGGAGAGAGACAGACAGGCAGATAGAGAAAAACTGAGTCTGCAAATTTTGACAGATTAAATTTGTTGTGTTTTCAATAAAGAAAAACAGGAAAATCTTAATCGGACAATTTTAAATATGGAATCCCAACCCCCAAACGAAAATGTGGATCACTATTTTTGTGTTGCTATGTAGTATTTGCTGCTTTTTAGTTGATCCAATCTGCACTTTAAGACCGGTGTTTCTGTAAGTAACACATTGACATTTATGCTATAACAGTGGGGGGGGGAGAAAAAAAGGAAATGTTTAGTGTCATTTCATATATACCTATCCGATTCGATGTTTTGCTCTCTCTCTCTCTCTCTCTCTCTCTCTCGCTAGTTCGTTTGTTACTGTGCTCGACTCTTTCTCTCTCTCTCTCTCTCTCTCTCTCTTATTATAAAACAGTAATATTGATACATTCATTTAAATAACATAAAATTCATATTTGGATTATTCAGAATATTGTTTTTATCTTGAGCGTCATTTTTATGTTTTGGCCGATATAACCTCCAACCTTCTTCAGATGTCTCTTGAGGAACTCATGAATCTTTTTATTGAACTCTGAAATCTGTACGGAATTTTGAATATAATCCCTTATTTAATCAACAGGTGTAGTATGCTCTCGTTCTGTCAGTCTTAAGTAATTTACAACTGTATTCACAGTATTGCCCACGTTAAGGATTGAACTAAGTATTACTTACAACTGAATTTTTTACAGGGAACTTGATTCATTATGCTGTGAGTTCTTATGCGAGTTCAATAAGATACATCGAAGGTTACATTGTCCAAACCTGAAAATAACAGTCAAAATGAGAAAAGTACTTTGAATAATCCAGATTATCACTCCTCATGTCAAAAATTCAGAAACATTAAAAAATTCATATTTTCATTTAGACAGGAAAAAAAATTGATATCTCAAAATTTTCAACATTGAAAAAGATCACATGATACGTCATTCATAAATAGGGTCTTCATTAATAAGCATATTTCAATATAATATGAAGAGGATAACACTATTTTAAATTGAAGAATTTAATAAGAGTTCTCTACCTTATCACTTAAATGTTATTTCCTCATTCTATATAAGTTTTAAACTGTGAAAACAAATAAAAATTAAAAACTAAAACGACTTTACATCCTGAGCCAACACCGGATGAGTACAGTTTATATAATGGACTCTCCTGTCGTGTTCAACGCATGAGGGCCAAAAAATTTGCTCTGCCTTTAATGCTTGTGCCGCATGTGTGACACGACGCCAGCTCTGCTCCCACAAACCAAGCTGCACGACTCACAGGACAGGCTGGGAAGGTGTTGTCCCTATTCTTGCTCTACAAAGATTTGTTTGATTCGATAGCCGTGTGTCAATGTATGTGTTAATGCCCGCAAAACATTTTTCCTTCAAAGGTTTTTGGGTTCAGGCCTGCGTGCTTAAGATTGTCTTTCAGCTTATCCCTGTACCTCAGAAATGGACAACCCACATTTCGATTACCCTCTTTCAGTTGACTGTATGCTAGTTGCTTCGGAAGACGGTTTTCATCCATGCAAACAAGGTGACCAGCCCACCGAAGCTGAGACTTCATCAGGAAGGCCTCAATACTTAAAATGTCGCACCTAGCAAACAATCCCGAGTTAGGGGCCTTGTCTTTCCATGTTAATCCACATATACTACGAATGTATCCAGTTGCGCAATCTGTCTACGGTATGAGGTTCAGGCTTCTGATCCATACAGGAGTATCGAAACAATCACTGCACGATAAACTGAGATTTTGGTCTTTAGAGTCAAACCTCTTTCGTTCCATACTCTTGACCGCAGTTTGCCGAAGGCATCAGTCGCCTTTGAAATTCTGCTCAATATCTCATCATCAAGTGATGCTGACGAATTCACCTTACTTCCGAGATATGCAAAGGATTTAACATACTTTAGAGGTTGTCTATTTACTAAGATTTTCTGAGGCTGTTCCACATATTCTGGTCTCGGAATATTCACACAACCTTGCTGCAATGGGGTGGGCTTTGGTTGGTAGATAACTTCTGTCTTTTTAATACTAATCGTCAAACCAAATGCTTTTGCGGCATTGGAAAACTTGTCAACTAATTCTTGTGCTTCTTTAAATGAAGTGGCCACAAGTGCAGCATCGTCTGCAAAAAGAAAATCACAAACCATTTTGCTTCTTGTTAGTGTTTTAGCTTTGAATCTTCTCAAAATGAACACCTTGCGTGTAATGTACAGTTTATATATATATATATATATATATATATATATACATATATTTTTTTTTTTTTTTTTGCCCTGGACAAGGCATACTGCAAGTTGAAATATAAGACCTACTATTTGGAATCATGTCTAACAAGGGACTGTGAGGAGTTGAGCAAATGTCTGCTCATCCTACATTTAAATTTCTGCAGCTTAGTACAGTCAGGGAGGCAAGAAACAAAGGGAATTCTAAAGTCTAGCAGTTCACGGTAAGAAACTATTGAAGTAGACACTTTTTGGCATCTAAGGATCTTAAGAGTGAAGAGTTAAATTTTGCTGCTTGTCAGATTAGTCAGGAGTATTTACGTTGAGGAGGCACAAGTGCTATGAATTCATAAGAGCACATTCTATTAATGTACTTGTAAAACAGACACAGGTAGGCGACATTGCAGCAATGGGACAGTGTGTTTGACTGATAGCGTGTGACCTCTTAGATTTGAGACTCTTTTTTGAACCCTGTCTAAGAGTGAGAGAGTAGTGGGAGATGCACCAGCCCAGATGCGGCAACAATACTCCATGCATGGATTAATTGTGGCTTCGTAAACATGTAGGATACTCTGTAGTTTGAGTAATTTTCTAGAGCAGTAGAGGAAGCCCACTTTTGCAGCAGCCTTGGCAACGTCCTCAATGTATTTGTTCCAATTCATGTTACCTGTGAATGTTAAGCTGAGAAGCTTGAAAGATGGACTCTTAGTTAAGGTGATACTTGTCATAGCAACTGTTGGTTGAGACAATTTTTTTAGTTGTTAAAGGAAATAAGCTTAGGTATGGTAGCATTAAATGTTACCAACCATTTATGGTCTCATTCCACTACAGACTGAAGGTCCTTTTCTATTTACTATATTATATCAATATATTACTGAAAAGGAATAAAAATAAAATTAGCATCTTAAATATAAAGTTGATGTTACATATCGGCTTAACAAAAATTCTGAAAAGAGTTAGAATAAATCTTTAAAACTATTCATAGCCTGATTCTGAAAAATAGAATAGCGCTTCTATTTAATATATTGATTTTTGGAATCTGACAAGATGGATCTGATGTGCATTTGTAGTAGTAATGCCACAAACATAAATGAATTTAAAGGGGGTTAAACTCTAAGGGAAAAACCAGAAGTATTTTTCTTATGCTTGATCAGTAAACATCTATCAGTAAAATATGTTACAGACAGTTACATTCCTGACACGTTTCCCAGACCAGCAAGACCAACATGCCTCACTTCTAGATCTATTTCTGACAACAGTTCCCGATGATTGTACAACAAATGCCCACAGCCCATTTGGGAATGCTGATCATGCTGTGATAATGGTAGAAATCACCCTAAATTCTCACCCTAAAACTGAAGAACCACTACTCAAAACAACAAAGTATTACAAAAATGCTGACTGGGAACCCATCAGGGAACCCAGAGATGCCCCATGGCAAAATATCTTTTCTCTCTCAGCTGAACAGTGTGCAAATGAGACCACTGAATGGTTAAAAACTGCAATTGAAGCACATGTTCCCACACAGAAATTCTATAGCAAACCCACTCTCCTCAATGGTTTACCTCTGCTTGTGCAGCTGCTATTGCTCAAAGTCAGCATGCGTTCCACAGATTCAACCGACATAAGTCCAGTTCAAACAGACAGAAGTATATAGAAGCAAGAAATAATTGTAAGAGAGTAATAGAGACAGCTAAGACAGATTACACTGAAACCACCAGGAAACGCATTGAAGCACAGAAATTAGGAACCCGGGATTTTTGGAAAATCTACAACAGTGTAGTAAATAATTGGCAGTCAACGATTCCCCCACTATCAAACAATCATGACGTTGCTTGCACGGCAACCAACAAGGCAAATCTGCTTGCCAGTCGGTTTGCCTCAAACTCCACACTGGACCCGGCACACCACTCCCTCCCCGACTTTCCTTTGCGGACCGACGCCACACTAGACGATTTGAAAATCACCCCTTCTCAGGTGCATGGTATCATAAAAAACCTAGACACCTCAAAAGCATGTGGACCAGATCTCATCCTGGCTGTGCTAATAAAAAAATGGTCTGCTGAGATTGCTCCAGTTCTCTCCAAACTTTACAATAAATGCCTTAACGAATCTTGCTTTCTCGACTGCTGGAAAACCACTTCTGTGGTACCAGTCTTCAAGAATTCTGGTGAAAGAACTGACCCACTAAATTATCGCCCCATTAGCCTCCTCCCACTTTTCGTCAAAATATTTGAGTCCTTAGTTAATCAAGCCCTAGTCCAACACCTAACAGCTACTAAACTCCTTACCGACAAACAATATGGATTCAGGCAAACCCATTCAACAGCAGATATCTTAACTGTAGTCTCTGAACGTATATACTGTTCACTGGACAAAACAGGGGAGGGTTGAGCGGTAGCCTTTGATATATCTAAGGCTTTTGACAGGGTATGGCACGATGGTCTTCAAAGGAAAATTAGATCATATGGTATCACTGGAAGAATTCAGGTGATAAGTCATCTCCCTCCCAGTACAGACCAATAAGTCTCCTGTGTGTTATGAGTAAGTTGCTTGAATCCATATTAAATAGAGAAATAGTCAACCACCTCAGCAGGAATAACCTTCTTAGTGACACACAATATGGTTTCCGCTCTGCAAGATCTACCGCAGATGTGCTGACGGTTATATCCCACAGGATTAGTGAATCTCTTGACAAAGACTTCCTTTCTAGGGCAATTGCTCTTGACATATCAAAGGCCTTCGAAAGGTATGGCATAAGGGTCTACTTCACAAGATTTCCAGCTACGGTATAACTGGAAATGTTTTCTCAATCATTAAATTATTTCTCTCCGATAGGCTCATAAGAGTAGTGGTAGATGGACAAAAATTGGAGGCCTGCAATATAAATGCTGGAGTCTCTCAGGGGTCAATCCTGGGCCCAACTCTCTTCCTGATCTACATCAATGACCTCCCTAAACACATACTTAAATCATTCGTTGACATTTATGCTGGTGACAGGACCATCTACGGCAACACATCAAAGGCCAAAGTTCTCTCTGATTTTCTCTCCTCTGATCTCGAGCGCGTAGTTCAGTGGGGGAAGATGTTACTGGTTACCTTTAATGCCTCCAAAACCAAACTCCTATCCTTACATCATCAACGCTCTGATCCCCATCTGGCATCAATTGTGATGATTGGTCCTCATCTGGGTGAGGCCCTGTGTTTTGACAAGCTTCTGGGTTTGACCTTTACTCCTGATCTGAAATGGAACACGTACATCAAGTCTGTTGCCAAGGTCGCTGGAAAGATGGTGGGATCCTTCTACCTCTCCAGAAGATATCTCACTACTGATGCAATTCTCTATCTATATAAAAGCCAAGTACGTCCAAGGATGGAATACTGTTGCCATATCTGGGCAGGAGCTGCTAAAAACAGCCTTTCCTGCCTTGACAGAGTACAAAATAGATTCTGTGGCTTAGTGGGGGATGCCCTTTTCTCTACCCTGCAACCTCTCTCCCACAGAAGAGATGTTGTGAGCCTATCCTTGTTTTATCGTTATTTCCATGGCAGGTGCTCGTCTGAACTCCAATCTCTGGTCCCCCCCTCGCCAATCTTTCACGAAAAACACCCGTCTAGCTGAATACACTGTGAAAAATTTCCCCCACTCTATATCTGTGCCTAGATCGAAATGCGGATTCCATGAACAGAGCTTCTTTCTTAGAACTGCACGCCTGTGGAACTCTGTTCCGTCTGCCTGCTTCCCACCAGACTACAACTTGGATGTCTTCAAGTCCAATGTTAACAAATTCCTAATGAACCGCCCTCTTAAGTAAACACTTCATCAAATCTCCACACTAACGTAATGTACTTGCAATAACCCTTATCCCTGAGTGGCTTCCGGGCCTTGATAAGTGGTGATCACTGTGTAAAAGAAAAAGAAAAAAAAAAAAAAAAAATACACAATATAATTAAATCCTTCTTAAGAGAAAAATCCAAGTTGTCCTCGACGGTCGTACATCTAAACAATATGATATAAATGCGGGAGTACCTCAGGGGTCTATCCTTGGACCTTTATTGTTCCTGATATTCATAAATGACCTCCCTGATAAAATTGTATCGGAGATGGGTATATTTGCCGATGACAGCACCCTCTATAATAGACATGAGGGGAAAACAGATGAACACATATCTAAGGAAATGGCAGAATCACTACAGGGTGACCTCCAATCTGTAGTGGAATGGGGACAAAAATGGATGGTCACATTCAATGCTGCCAAGACTAAGCTGGTTTCCTTCAATAACTACAAGAAACCTTTTCTACCACCAATAGCAATGACTAAGAATACACTGCCTGAAAGTACTTCCTTTAAACTCCTCGGCCTAACGTTTACAGGGAACATGAATTGTAATATATACATTGAGAGCATTGCCAAGGCTGCTGCAAAGAAGGTGGGCTCTCTCTACTGTGCTAGAAAGTTACTTATGCCTGAAATTATCTTGTACCTCTACAAAGCCACCATTCACCCATGTATGGAGTATTGCTGTCACATTTGGGCTGGTGCATCTGCTGCTTGTCTCTCACTCCTGGACAAGGTTCAAAAGAGTCGCCAACCTGATCAGTCCTGAACTGTCATCTAAGCTTCAGCCTCTGTCCGATCGACGAAATGTTACATCACTCTGCCTGTTCTACAAATACTGTAATGGTGAATGCTTTGATGAACTGTAAGCACTTGTACCTTCTTGACGTGACTACCCCCAACGGACCCGACAAGCAGCTAAGTCACACCCCTTTACAGTAGAGATACCTAGGAGTAAGAAAGCCTTTTACTCCAATAGTTTCTTCCCCAGAACTGCAAGTCTTTGGAACTCCCTTCCGGGATTCTGCTTTCCCAACTGTACTGATATGCAGAAGTGCAAGTGTAATGTGAACAAACATCTTTCTACTCATCTCCCTTCATAATGCCCCTGCAAATTGTCCCCGATAGTAACCCTCTACTTCAAAGTGGCACTTGCCTTGTTTGGGGTGAAGATTGAATTAAAAAAAAAAAATTAAAAAAATGTGCATATGGATTAAAAAAAAAAAATGTGCATATGGATTAAAAAAAAAAAAAAAAATGTGCATATGGATTAAAAAAAAAAAACAAAAAAAAAACGTGGATTGAAAAAAAAAGTCCACTTGCAAAAGGTTCCAGTGCTGTAAGCTATAATTTTCCAAACTCTACACAACGTTTATTGCAATGAAGAAGATCATAAAGAAAACAAAGTTGTAGCTATAGAAGTTTTATTCAGCTATTTCTGTAGTACAGATTCAAGATGGTGCCAGGGAAGTGAGAGGTGTATTAAAGAGTTACAGTAAAGGGGAGGTAATTAGAACATTCTTTAATACCACATTTATATTGTAAAAGAGAAGAAAATAAAAATAAACTCGATAACATAGCTGCCAAATGCATGATTGAGTTATCTCCCCATTACAGAAGCACGTGAAAATTTTGAAAGGGTTTGAAGGGAATTTTGCAAGAAAAGGCTAGCAAGAGACGTGCCGTTCTGAAAATGGGGAGAGAAAGAATGTGGTCATCAATTGCAGGTATTAAATTTATCTTTCATTATGAAAATTAAAAAAAAAACTTTTCTAAGCAAATTTTTCTTGCAAAATATATAAATAAAAATCATGTTTAAGATTAAAGTAATACAGTTTAATTTCAATATTTGAATTAAACAAAATATTTTAATGAATTCTTAAAATTATTTTTAATTTAGTCTTAAATTAAAAATAAATAAAAGATTTTTCAATTAATATTAAAACATTTTTTCACTGGAGTTACTGAAAAATAAAGTTTTATTTGGTTTAAGAGCAGAAATGAAGTACTAGACTTGAACTTTGACTTTAATTCTAATGAGAAATTATTTTCTAATGGACAGTTCAAAGACTTCAAAATCAATTTGGAATTTTACACAGCCACAATTTAATCACCATGACATTTAGTTAATCTATTAGTAATGGATAAAAAAAGATGTTTTGTGACATTTTCTAAAGTGATTTTGATGCCTTTAAGCTGTCTATTCGAAATTCATTTTTGACTAAGTAAAAAAAGAATTCATGGTTCATTTCTTCTCCTAAATCAAAGAAAACAAAACAGTACTTTTTTAACAATACTCCATTCATATTATTGAATAAAATCTTCTCTTATTTTCCCTAAAAATTGTTTAATTTAGTTCTGTTTAAGATATTGTCTCAATCAATTCAACTTAAACAATCAGCTAATACTAAACTGTATCAAAATTCAAGAAACATCATCAATAATAATGACAGTCATTGACGAGTTTGTAATTTCTGTTTACCAATAGAAATTAAATATTCCCAGCAAAAACTCAATTGCAGATGGTTATAATGTTTAATAAAAAAATTCCACATATAAATCTTGTAATTTTTACACAAGAAACATTAAAAAAAAAAGATGAATCAATATTTTTTTAGCCATATCTTAGCTAAAATATAATAATCTTGAATCTGTTTGAAAATGCAATCAGCCAAATATTGCAAAATGATAAAGTGCAACTTAAAAATTTATAAGCTGAACATCAAATGTTCATTTTGGGCGGCAATTGATGAATAAACAATAAACACTGAACAGTTGAATAGGATTCAGTTTGTACACATTTTTCCATCATTTTGTGAATGTACAGTGCTGAAAACAGGAATTAAGACCAGTAAATATTGATTTGAATGTTTTTGCCATTTAAATTTGATAGATTAGAAAAAAATTCCAAATATTTATCCTATAAAAACAGAATCTCTCTCTCATATCAAGAGGAGAAAGTTCATCTGATATTTGTTCACTTAAATATATATTTCTATATCAGCGGAAATTCTCTATAGAAATGAATATGGCTGCATCAAAATGTTTGAGTTGATGAATAGGATGTAATTTTTTACGTGAAATATCAGTGTGCACAAAAGTTTCAAAATTATGTATAAAGACATGAGTGCCCAATTGTTTTGCATCTCAGTTTACTGAAATGGCAACCACTGTAAAAAAAATTGCAAAACATTTTGTTGATTCTGAAATAAATTTTAAAAAAACTCAATTTTTTAAGACAGATTAAGGGATTATCAGCATAAAATCAAAAAAAAATTTGGTCCAAAACTTCAACTGTGTAAGTTTTTTTTAACTCAATTTGCTGGATAATTGAATTTTTTGGCTTCCAAGCTCCTGCATTTACTGAGTCCAAGGTTGTTCTACTATAATGAACCAATCTTGGGACATACATATACCTAAAATATAAAGTTATCTTGTCGAATGTACAGAGTCAGATCCAAATAGCAATCTGTCTGATGCATCAATACTTGATTCAGACTAGCCTATTTTATTTAGTTTTATTTTCTTTCTACTTGGTTGGTTGTCATGAATATATTTTATTTTCCATCAGTATTTTTTATTCAAATAACTTTTCCAGCTAAGACAAGTTTTAGAGTGAATAGATTTTACTCATTGAATATTCCTAAACATTAATAGGAAATAATCATGTAATAAGCTATTTCCCTTGATATCTGAAAAATAAATATCTAAATACATCTATTATATATAGGGCAAACGTCTGTGTGCTTGTATGTCTAGCTAATAGCAAAAAAACTACCAAGCAAAGAACCACAATGTTCACATATTCTTGATGAACATTGCCCTGGATGAATAATATCTAAAATTAAAAAAATATATCATATGGGTTCAACTGGGCCAGGTTTGGTCAGGATGCATCAGTTTTTCAGTGTTTTGTATTTGTTTGGAAAGAAAAATGCTGAATCATTCATCAAGGAATCTATTTTATAAAGATGAGTTTTCCAAGAGTATGTGTGTGTGTGTATCTAGAGAGGAATGGGCTTGGTGGAGAAGACAGAAGGGTTTGTGGAGCAGAAGAGGGAAAACGGGGGTGAGAAAAAGAGAAATATGTTACCCTTTTACACCAGGCAATGTCAGGTAGCCCTACTAGTTTGATATAAAATGTAAAAGGGAAGTTTCCACATTACATATATATCTGTTCTTTACTACTGATTAATATCATTGTGCATAATAATTGGATATCAACAAATGCATTTTAAGTGAAAACACTATTGCATAATTATGTGTCAGGTTGGAAATAATAAAAATTCCAAAATTTACAAAAAAAAAAAAAAAAAAATGATTAAGATCTGCTAAAATTACTTTTTTACAAAAAAAAAAAAAGCATCACTATTTTCGATCTACCATTTTCTAATTTGAAATAGAAGTTAACTGAAAAAAAAGGGAGAGAAGTCATAGGGAATTAGCCACAATAAAAGAAACTTCTAAAACTGCATTATTTGATATATTTTTATTTTTTTTTTTGTATTTATTTTTCTACACAATCATTTTTTGTGAGTTTTGGAATTTTTACCAATTTCAACATGACACGTAATTATGTAATTGCGTTTTACTTAAAATACATTTTTGATATCCAATTATAATGCACAAACACCAAAATCACATTGGATAAAAGCTAGCACATGTTTATAAAAAGGTAGAATTTTCAGATCATTAAAAATTTGGCAATATCATGTGCGTGTGTTATTTAAAATAGTACACTATACGGAATGTTTATTAACCATCTATACCAGTGGTTTCAGAGGTTATTGGAGATGAATATTACGTTGTTACCAGTCATCAGTAGCTGGACTAATCTATTGATCAGCGTATGTCAATACGTGCATGTGAGCATGTATATGCAATGTTACATCAGAAATAATTATTCCATTGTGTATATTCAATGCTCACTTACAAAAACAAATGTTTAAGAAATGAGGGCTCATTGTTATGACAGGGCACGGTAAAAAAAAAATCTCTTAAATGAAAAAAAAATTGTATATTTTGACCATGCTCCCACTGTATCACTAAAAAGAACAGAAAAATTTTTTAAATAAAAAATACATTATAGTCAGCAAACTAATACAAATAAGGTGCCAGCAAATTTAGGAATGACTGCAAAATTACAATCCAAGAATGTGACACAAAAGTTTCTGGATTCTTTACAAAAATTTCGCCAGAAAAAAAAAAATGATGTTATTCGGTTCTTTGGATGACTGCTCTCACATTGTGTGCTATTTTTGCAACGTTTTGGTTGATGTAACCTTCGACCTTCTTCGGGTCTATCTTGTTGAACTCCAGAATTTTTCTGCTGAACTCTGTAATATGTATTTAATTTCGAATGGAACTCTTTATTTAATACATGAGTGGCGAGATAACAGGCTCTTGTTCTGTCAGTCATGACTGGATAGAAGTCTAAAATGATTTACAATTGTATTTTGAGTGTTACCCATACTGAGAATTGAATCTTCAACCTCCAGAAGAGTGTAACTTATAACTGAATTTTACCAAGTACTTAACTCATTGTGCCACAGGTCCTTGCAAACTACTTAGGATTTCTACCCAGTCAGCGCTCATGGAACAAGAGCGTGCTACCCCAGTAAATTAATTAAATAGTTCTGTTTGAAATTACATACGCATTCCCAATTTTGACAAGATTAACAAGATCAGAGGTTATATCAACCAAAACGTTGTGAAAATACTCAAGATGAGAACAATAATCTGAAGAATCCAAATATGAATAATCAATCCTTATCTAAAAATTCAGAAACATAAAAAAACATAGAAACTATTAGAATCTAAGTTTTTGTGGAGGTTTTTATTTTTTACATTTAAAATTTATCATATCATTCAATTACGGATATTGTCATGTTAGTTTGTATCAAAACTATCACTATATAAAACTCACTATTTTGATGTTTTGGTGCTTTGTGTGAATCTTATAATTAAAGTTTCTTCATATTCATAAATATCAAATATAGTGACCTTTTTGTGCTTGCATTGTTTGAAGCAAACAACATGGTTACACCTTTAATATCATATCATAATATGAAATGCATTCTAGGGCTATCGTTGTACCCATGACAAAAATAGACATATTTACAGAATAGGCATGTATTTTAAAATGGTGGTGTAAATTTCAAGAATCATCTGCAAAGAAATTTCATTCTTTTTAATTCATCAAATTGAAATGTTTTGTTTTTTAATTTATGAAATTGAAATTTTTTTTTGTTTCAACTGCTATTCAAACTGCAAATGATTGAATTACAAACATTTTAGTTTCAGAGTAAATATTAATAGAAATAAATGAGCAAAAGGAGTGAAAGATTAGGGGTAATGGTAGGAGTAAATAATGGATGAATATCCTGTTCATAATTCCTAGGAGAAAAATAGACTAAATATTACATAATATCACATACATTTTTGACATATCTCCAACAATAATAATATTATATAACATCTTTAGAATGATCTGTTCAAAGTTCACATAATTGCAGATGCAATTATTAGTGATAACATTTTCTCAATGTCTGCTTTAGGGTGGAAAATACTTGTAAAGTTGAAATTAAATATTAGAATAAATTTTGTAATAAATGTTATATAATTTATATACAAATAAAGGGTATTCATCCATTTGTATGAGTGTCTTGTTAACTCTCCAAAATTAGAATATTAAATACATGTAAACATTAATATTTTTTACATCAATTCAACATCTTTGTAGCAAGTTTGGTGAGAAAAATTATATCTGCAAACTTGATGTGATTTTTTCCCACATTCAAAAGTATGTAAAAATAAAATTAGAAATAAAATATATTTTGAAAGTTACAGTAAACAAAAAACATTTTAGACATTTGGATTTTGAATTTTTACTTTGTAAATGCTATTGTACATGTTAAATATATTTAAGAAAAAAAATTTGATTTATTTTAAATTAGTCCCTTATTGATAGCTTTGCACTAAGCTTCCTAAATGAGGTTTTATTTGTATCATTTGTATATAATACACATAAAATGCGGGGTAATCCTGCTAATATCTAATCAAGATTTAGGTACTTATAAAGAATCAGGACCGTACTATCGTCAGAATTTTCCAGCCAGTTTACATAAAATGCTAGAAGGTGCCAAACAAAAGTAATTGAAAAATAAAAACGATAGTTTTGCTTTTACGAAGAAAATACAATAAATAATTGGACAATTTTTATGAATTTTTGAGAAAATTAAAATTCAAATCACAAAAAAATAAAAAACACTCATTGTAAGTTTCATTAACATTTTTTTAATAAACAACTGATAACAAACAAAACCTTTTTATTATTTGTTAATGTTTTTTTTTTTTTGCTTTTTTTGTTCAAATCAAAATATTTAGTTTTTCATACATACATAGCATATAAATGCTTTATTTAATGATGTTGGCTGCTGAGTTTTCAATGACCTAGTGTTTCAGCACCTTTCAGCATTTTACAGTAACTGCTCAGAAATTTCCGACAATAGCATGGTCCTTATTTTTCATAAGTACCAACATTTGTAAAGCTCCCCTTACAAAAGTTCAAACTTCTAGAACACGCCATATAATAGATTCTCTGTGTTCTCTGGATGCATCTTTACTGGATGCATCATGAGAAAAATATTTTATTTTCTAATGTACATTTTTGGTGTGGGTATTGCAAAAGTCAAACTTCCAGAATCTCAACCCATTTCGATAAAAACAAAAAACAAGTAATTGTTAGGGTATTTGATTTGACTTACAAAATAATAAGTTAATGCAGTTTGCTTGAAACATTCTTTAGTGTGTATATAAATGGAAATGGAAATTTATAGAAGGCAATACAATGTTGAGATGTAATGGATTGACAGAAACCAAATCAAATGAAGATATAATTGTGGAATAAGTTAAGCAGATTCACCTTTATTTGTAGTTTCATTCAATGCATTAACCTGCAAAATTTATTGTATATTTTGCAAATCTCTTTCGTCTGATGAGAAGAATTGCATTTTTGAAACTCCGCGGAATTAGGTTTTTCAAGTTTATTTGTACTCTTTGTTAGATAATTAAAAATTTGTATACCTTCTTTGCAGATTTTTAATCTTTTGTTTTGAAAATTTGAATAAGTTTTCAATAATATGACTTTTCTATTATATATATATATATATATATATATATATATATATATATATATATATATTACAAGTATTGTGTTCTTACTTGTGTCAGCATTATTAGATAGAGTTTTGTAAATATTGTAATATTTTGGGAAATTTTCCCTTTGCCAGACACTTGTTTGACTTTCAAACTTACATATAGCCATAATATGCACATTTGAAAATCAAACATGCCTGACAAAAGGGAGATTTTCCAAAATATTACAATACAGATCTTCCAACTAACCATGCTGACACAAGTAAGAGCACAACATTCATTATATATATATATATATATATATATATATATATATATATATATATATATACACACACACACCCACACATGTATTAACAAAGGCGAATCAGCATAGCTTATTCCACCATTATATCTTAATTTGCTTCAGTTTGTGTCGATCCATTACATCTTTGCATTGTATTGCCTTCTATGAATTTAAATTTCTTTTTATATACAAAATTAGGTTACAAATGTCTACCATGTCAGTCTGTATAAACTAAAGTTATGCAAAATCAGTCACTATTTTGAGTAAACCGACTTTATTGCTGCTTTTTGTTTTTTTTAAATGAGAAAGTTTAAAATCATGTGTTTAATAACTAGCTGTATTTACAAGAAATTATTTGTCTAAATACAATTCAAAAATCGTTTTATATTTTTATTTCAATAAATTTCAATAAATATTCAATAGTAAATGAAAAATAATCATCAAAGTTAAATATGAAATCTTGTCTAATTGTATTAATAATGGGGAGATAGGTGAGAATTTAATTTATTTTTTTTAATTTGCAAAATGATAAATTTTCTCTAAAGTTAGAGAAATTATGAAAAAGCAGCAAAAAATAGATTTAAAATGCAAAAATAAAAAACAAAACAACAACAAAAAAAACAAGTTTTGACAGGGTTATAAAGAAATCAAGATTTCAATATAAATTTCTAAGTCAGATTCAAGATAGAACATGGTTTCCTTTTGACCATGTTAAAAACAAAAAAAAAAATGGCTGCACTGTCAAAATCTTTTAATAATCATTTTAACAGTATTTATACAACATTTTGATAACCACAACAATAACACAAAAACTAAATGCAAAATAAATCATTTTTTCTTATCTTGCCTTTTTTTTTGACAAGTAATTGGTCCCAAAATGTTATTCATTAAAGTCTGTGCATTTCAGACTTATGATTATTGGAATGGCTTTCTTTAATGGTTACTTGGTGGATGAGTTGTGTTCTATCAGACATTTTAAAAATAAAACAGGAAGCAATGATTTATGACCAAAATGAACAATACAAATATGGGAATTACTGTTCTCCTCTCGGGTTAAGCCATTAACTGTTACTTCTCTCAACAAAGGAGCTGTGATCTTGTAAGGCTTTATTTTTTTATTTATATTTTTGTAAAACTCCAAAGCCAGAGAACAGAAAAAAAACATTTTGTTTGGTGTAAGTCTAGAATTCAAACTAATTAAAAAACAAAAATACAGAAAAATCTTTATTATGTACATACCTGTTATGGAAGGAAAATGTTATATTCCAAAAGTCACACAATTAGATCAAGTGTTCTTTTTTTATTTTTACTAAGAAAATCAAATTTTATGAAGTAAGAAGAATGATGTATTTTGATCCACCATATTTAATAAATAAAATGAGACAATTCAATTCGAACTACCAAGATTTTAAAATCAACTTTGTAATGGTCATGATATACTATTAATCACTAAAAATCGTAAAAAATATGATTTTCTACATAAAAAGAAATACTTGATTAATATACAAGATTTTTGGAATATGACATTTTCGTTTGGATAACGTGTACATACATAATGAAGATTTTACCATATTTTTGTTATTTTTTTAAATTCAGTTAAACACTGGATAAGAACCATTAATGTTTTTTTCATTTTTTCTTCAAATAAATTAAAACAGGATATATGATATCACATTCATCTTTTCATTTTTATAAATATAATTATTCTCTGCCAAGGATTTTTTTTTTTACAATTTAAATATATATTTTTTAATCATTCACACAGTAACCTGAGTAACCACGTGAGCGTGTTGAACAAAAAAAGGATCAATGTGATGCTCAAACATGATACGCAGGTGAAATAATGAGGATTTATTTGGAGATTTTTCGATTTCATAGAGAAGATATTTGAGTAAAATAATTTGCGTTATTCATGAGTCATTTAAATAGTTAGAATAAAGAAAACTTTAAAAGTTTTTTCTTTTTTTTTAAACTAAATCATTTCGTCAATGAAATTGATTCATAGTGGTAGTTAATAAAACTAGATCATTTCGTCAATGAAATTGATTCATAGTGGTAGTTAATAAAACTAGATCATTTCGTCAATGAAATTGATTCATAGTGGTAGTTAATAAAACTAGATCATTTCGTCAATGAAATTGATTCATAGTGGTAGTTAATAAAATGTCATGAAGGTCAGCACAAACTTTCATCAAAAGATGTGTGTGCAAATAAGAGCTTGCACACAAGATTTGAAAGGCTCACCAGAGTGAGGTATTTCAATGAGTGTAGCAACTTAAATGATGAAGATGAAAAAAAAAATGGTTTGCTTATAAATGTATCAGCATCTTTCCAAGCTGGACACTTTGGAAACAACGAACTTTCCCTAACTCTATCGTTCAATATGCACGCGACGTCAAAAGAAGGTAAATGTGAATGAAACAAAAAGACAACTTAGTTGTGTAGAAATATACACAAATTAAAATCTGACAATGGAATTAAAACGCAATCAAACAAATCTAACGAAAAGTTTCTTTTTTGAAAAAGATTTAGAATTTTAGAAAAAAGGTAACTTGTCCAGACTTTGTAGATGTATTTTGTTGTCACAAATTAATAAATCAGGATAAACTTGAGAAAATTATGAATTTCCATTCAATATCTAATTCGTATAAGGCGAGTCATTTTATAGAGCTGTGTACTACGTGGCAACTTTAGTGTTCAGGGAAATCTTCATATTGTCAAAATAGAGGTTTTCAAATCGGTTGTTTTGAGTCTGAAAAAGAAAAAAAATTACACTCGGTAAAAAAATTCTAAAAAGTAATTTCAACACAAGTTTTGAAAAATCGTTGTTAAAACAAAATGGTAGAATGTATTTATGTTGCTTTGAAGATCTCTTTTTATAATCAATCTCATTTCAAATAATAATAGAAAAATTGTTTTTAATAAAAACTTACATATTTGTATGCACAACTAACACAAAACAGAATCAAACAATAGATTTTGCACATATAAATGATTTTTATTTTAATAGAGCTTTATAACGAATAATAAATCTCAATTATCCAAACAGTTTATTGCATTTTCATTGTGTATCCATTCTTCAAAAATGGTTTAATATATTCCTAGCCAACGCTATACATTTAAAAATTCGAAAGACATCTCAGAGTACAGGTGTCACTAAAAACTTAAAAGCCAGACCATAAAATATTCATATTTCAAAGCAATTATATATAGTATTGTACCCATATTGCTGGGATCATTATTACTTATGCTCTATTTTGAATCCAGTGCAGATGAAGAATATTTATCTGATGTTGCTCAAGTTTTTCTTTTTTGATGCAAGTTTTCAAACCTAATATTTCAGAGTTAATAGTTCTGGACATATTAAAAATAAAAAATTTTTAAAATGTCATTCGTAAAATATAACATTTTCTACAGTAAGCAAAGGTATTAGGTTGATGATGAAAAAAAAAAGGCAAATAAAAGATGAAAGAGAAATAATGTTTAATTTATACAGGACCAGTTAGTATAGGATACTTTACAATTTTATTTAAAGCAAATATGAGATTTTATTTCAGTTATTATCATAAGAAAAATATTTCTGTTCATACTCCAAAGCTAATATAATAAAAATAACAATCTGGACTATAACAATATCACAAAAATGATACTGTTATGGCAGAGAGAGAGAGAGAGAGAGAAAGACAGGCAACTATATATATATATATATTAGTTGTAAAATTCTGTGTGTTTTTCTTCAACGATGATATTTTTTTTAATGTCTGGAGGATTATGCATGTCGCATACAAATTGTAATCTCCCAGACATAAAAAAAATATCACCATTGAAGAAAAACATGGATTTTTATTAAATTCTTTCCTATTAATAACAACATGGAATGAAAAAAATAATAATCTGCAGATGAAGTATCACGTCGAAATTATTAATAATTTTAAACAAATATTTATTTTACAAAATCTTTGCATTTAAACGTATAACATATGTATTTCATTTTATAATATATCTCTAGTCTTCTATATATATAAAAGCGAAAATGTATGTATGTATGTGTGTATGTTTGTGTGTCTGCTAAAAACTTTCGAGAGACACAACAAAAATTCACAAACTCGGTATCATATTGAAGCTCCATCCTTCGCTCAAAAAATATCGAAAAATTGGCCAAAAACCTTAATTTTTTCACCCCGAAGTCGACAATTTTTCGATAGGGGGGAGTCAACAAAAACGGCCCTCTCGACCGGTTCTACGCATCCATCAGATGACGTCATGACCTGATTTACTTTAAATAGTTGAAAAACTGAACAAATTTTGTGTATGTCGTGTTAGGTCAGCTGATTAGTGTGTTGGTTCATTATCTAAACGTTTTTGGTTCGAATCGTGATGTGAGATGTCTTTTTTTTTTCGATTTTTTTAAATTTAAATATTGAACCAGTGTTATTTAAGCCATTTTTTACGTAACGTTCGTCTTTCTGTTTTTTTTTTTTACTTCGCTTATCCACCCCCGACCACACACCCAAAAACACCCGGGTACCCACCGATTTTTTAAATTTTAATATCGGAACAGGCTTATTTAAGCCATTTTTCACATGTTCATTTTTCTGTTTTCATCGTTCGTTTGCCTTATGTTAGTTTTTTTTTTGTGTTTTTTTTTTCCGCTTAAGTGTTAACGTTGTTTTCTTTTTTTACTTCGCTTATAACAAACAAAACTACGTCGCCGTCGTAATGCTCAATGACTTCTGGCCATGCACCCGTCAATTTGGTTCTTAAATAAATTCAAACATCTTTCACTAACTCATTCTGGCTGGCCGATTTTATTTTCAAACTTCACCTCAGGGCTTCGGGTTCAATCCTACCCCCTCTCCGGGTTCTTTTTTATTTAACACCACACACACCTACAAACACCCGGGCAACGCCGAGTACCCCTGCTAGTACTTTAATAAATCAGTCCATTTTCTGTAGGCTGTTTTTGAACCCAGTCAACGATGGGTATTTTTGCTAGTCTATCTATATATATAAAAGCGAAAATGTATGTATGTATGTGTGTATGTTTGGATGTCTGCTAAAAACTTTCGACAGACGCGACGAAAATTCACAAACTCAGTATCACATTGAAGCTCCATCCTTTGCTCGAAAAATATCGAAAAATTGGCCCAAAAAGTTTAAAAACGCAAAAGTCAAATATCATACTTCAATTAGGCTCTAGTCAGAAACATTAATTTCGAATGCGCCTCTGTCATATCAAAGAACCTGTTGTTGATTTAATGTCTGACCTTACTGCTTGTGCAGTGATAATAGCTTGAATTTAAGTTTAAAATTAAAAAGTCAAGTATCATGGTGCAGTTGTGTTTTATACAGAAACATTCATTTCAAATGTGCCCCTGTCATATCCAATATCTGTTAATTTTATGTTTTTACTTTCAGCTTGTGTCGTAAGAAAACTTTTCAAATGCACTTGTGATATTAGGCTGTGTAAGGTGTTAACTTTGGTCAAAATCATCTGTTCTTTCTTTCATCAGATTATTTCGATTATCGATACTTATCAAAGACATTCCAATACAAGACTTATCCAAAAACACTGCCAGGCACATAAAGTACATTTGTGTAAAATTTCATAAAAATCGGCCCAGTCGTTTTTGAGTCCAGATGGAACGAACTCACACACACAAAGTTCCTTTTATATAATACTAGCGGGGGTACCCGGCGTTGCCCGGGTGTTTGGAGGTGTGTGTTGGTGGGGGGGGGGTAGATTAAAACAACCCTGTTAAAAAAAAAAAAACGTTGGCCGGTTGTTTGGAGGTGTAAAAGAAAAAAATAGTTTTAGTATAAAGGTAGGCTTGAAATTTGTTTGGTTTTTCAACTATTTCATGTATGTCCCGTTAGCTAAGTTGGTTATGGCCTTGGTTCATTATCTAAACGTTTTGGGTTCGAATCGTGGTGGGAGATGTTTTTGTTTTTTTCTCAATTTTTTAAATTTAAATATTGAACCAGTGTTATTTAAGCCATTTTTTACGTAACGTTCGTTTTCTGTTTTTTTTTTTTTTCTTTTTTTTTGTACTTTGCTTATTCTTAGCGACACCCAAAAACACCTGGGTACCCACCGATTTTTAAAAAATAAATCAGGTCACAACGTCATCTGACGCATGCGTAGAATTGGTCATTGTCACGAGAAGACTGTTTTTGTTGTCCCCCCCCCCCCCGTCGAAAATTGTCCATTTCGGGGTGAAAAAGTTAAACAAACTAGGAATTCCAATCATACATACCATATCACAAACTCTAAAGCAAACATTAAAAACAATAAAACATCTCCAAAACAAACGAATTTCCAATGCAGCCATATACACTGTTCCTTGCCAAAATTGCCATCATAGATACGTAGGTGAAATGTAGATTAGAGAAAAGGCTGAATAAACATAAAAGAGATATAAGGAATAGCAATTCTCTGAATTTATTATGCTTTCATTCATTGCAGCATAATCATACTTTGGACTTTAAACAAGCAAAAATAGTTAATTTTATTTCAAATAAACAACGGCAGAGATTTCTTGAATCAGCGCTTACCACAAATTCAAACACAAACAATGTGCAGGTTTCTATAATGTATCTCCAATAATAAGTAAACTTTTATTAAAAGAACATTTAATTTTAGACATAGTAACCTCTCACACCAGAGAAAATGCCTCCTATAATAACTAATACATATGATAAGTCATAAATTATAAGAAGAATACACTCATTTTATTTCAGTTACACATCCATAATGAACATATTTGTTTCAAAAAGAATATGAATTGCATCATATCTTTTTAAATATTTTAACAGCTATATGACGTTATAAAAAAATAAAATCTTACTCTCTTTCACAACGCTATGCCCCCACTCTTTTTTTTTTTAAATTCCTATACTTTTTTTCCATTTCTGAACAGGAACAGGGCCATACATTTCATCACATCAAAAATATATTTGCAAATATTTGTACTGGTGTTTTGTTTTCTTAATTTCATTCATCCAAAGGAAGTCTTGCAATAAAGATAAAACATTGATGAACACATAACTTTGTTCCTTTCTTATTTCTCTCTCTCTCTTTATATATATATATGCATATATAGCACATCTTCCTCTTGATCATTTTTCATAATTTTTGGACTTTATACAAATTTCAACAGGACATGTAAGTAAATAATATTTTCATCTGAAATGTGTTTACATACTCACATACACTTAAAGACAAAAAGCCTCTGACAAAGTGGATTAAAAACACAAAGAAAATAACATTAAATCCTATTTCAAAGTAGCCATAAAAATTGTTTTTTCTCCTTACCATCAGTCCAAGTACGGAGGCCCATACCAACAAAATTATCTGAAATGAAGAAACACATTGAGTAAACAGAATTTAAAAACAATGATTCATGAAAACTTTTATTTGAGATTGAAAGAAAAGTAAAATTACAATTTTTTGTATGCAGATAAATGCAAGTAAAATACATTTTTTACATTAATATTTGTTTTAAATTAATATTTGTTTTAAATTAATATTTGTTTTAAATTAATATTTGTTTTAAATTAATATTTGTTTTAAATTAATATTTGTTTTAAATTAATATTTGTTTTAAATTAATATTTGTTTTAAATTAATATTTGTTTTAAATTAATATTTGTTTTAAATTAATATTTGTTTTAAATTAATATTTGTTTTAAATTAATATTTGTTTTAAATTAATATTTGTTTTAAATTAATATTTGTTTTAAATTAATATTTGTTTTAAATTAATATTTGTTTTAAATTAATATTTGTTTTAAATTAATATTTGTTTTAAATTAATATTTGTTTTAAATTAATATTTGTTTTAAATTAATATTTGTTTTAAATTAATATTTGTTTTAAATTAATATTTGTTTTAAATTAATATTTGTTTTAAATTAATATTTGTTTTACATTAATATTTGTTTTACATTAATATTTGTTTTACATTAATATTTGTTTTACATTAATATTTGTTTTAAATTAATATTTGTTTTAAATTAATATTTGTTTTAAATTAATATTTGTTTTAAATTAATATTTGTTTTAAATTAATATTTATAATATTTTCATCATGCAGATTTTTTATCAAACATTTTTATTTAGAAGAGGATCTCTCAGTTGGTTTGACATGATTGACAAATTAATGTAATGTCGTTTCAGACATGTTTTAAAAAGTATATAAAATGTATGTTAGTTCTCTATTATATAAAAGTGTGTGTGTTCCTTCCTGATAGGTTCAAAAACGGCTGAGCGTATCTTTTGCAAATTTCACACAAAGGTAATTTATGTCTGGCAGTGTTCTTAGATATGTTTTGTACAGAAATTCATCAGATAAGTATCAAAAATCAAGAAAATCCGATCCTAAAAATTTTTCTTATAGATAAAAATGAATTTTTACAGAGGAATATTTTACCATATATAATTTATATTATTTGTTATTTGGCCAAGGGAGATAATTCTCAGCAAATCACTTTAAAAACAAAAAAAACAAAAAAAAAAACAGAACTATTATCATCTGGAGATAGAGCTCATTGGTAGAGTATTCGACTACAGATCGAATGATCCCCTGTTCAAGCCCAGGTGTGTCTCACCATTTTATTTTAATTTTTTCTTATGAATGAGTTCAATTTATGATAAAAGAAGAGGTATCATTTAAAATCACCACAAATCATTTCTTCATTTGCATATTTTAAAACTAAAGATTAATCAGAAGTGACTTTTCTAGGGCAGTCATCGTCACATCCAAATATCAGCTGATGTAATATTGTAAACAGGCTCAGACAAAATTTGATGAACAACATTATCATTTTTATTTTTTTGTGAATTAGTCCACTAGGCAAATTATTTTTCATAATATATAATGTTCAATAGAAGACTGACTCTATAATAATACATTACACAATCTGCAAAAATTAAAATATCATGTTTAAGCATATTATTCAACCTGGCAATGCCAGGCGTCTAGCTAGTATGATGATAGTTTAATTTGAGATACCATTTTTTTTTTTTTCAAGGTAGTCACCACTTATCAAGGCCCAGAAGCCACTCGGGGATAAGGGTTATTGTGTGTACAGTACGTTAGTGTTGGAGATCTGATAAAGTGTCTTACTTAAGGAGGCGGTGGTTCATCAGGAATTTGTTCACATTGGACTTGAAGACATCCAGGTTGTAGTCAGGTGGGAAACAGACAACCGGAACAGAGTTCCACAGGTGTGCACTTCTAAGAAAGAAGCTTTGTTCATGGAATCTACGTTTTGATTTAGGCACAGATAAGGAGTGGGGAAAATTTTTGATAGTGGTTTCAGCTAGGTGGGTGTTTATTGTGAAAGATTGGCGAGGGAAGACCAGAGATTGGAGTTCAGACGAGCAACTGCCATGGTAGTAATGATAAAACAAAGACAGGCTTCTCCTGTGGGAGAGGGGTTGCAGGGAAGAGAAAAGGGCATCCCCCACTAAGCCACGAAGCCTATTTTGTACTCTGTCAAGGCAGGATAGGCTGTTTTTAGCAGCTCCTGCCCAGATGTGGCAGCAGTACTCCATCCTTGGACATACTTGGCTTTTATACAGATAGAGAATTGCATTAGGGGTGAGATATCTTCTGGAGCGGTAGAAGGATCCTACCATTTTTCCAGCGATCTTGGCAACTAACTTGATGTACATATTCCATTTCAGGTCAGGGGTAAAGGTCAAGCCCAGAAGCTTATCAAAACATGGAGCTTCCCCTAGACGAGAGCCACCCATATCAATTGATGCCAGATGGGGATCAGAGCATTGATGATGTAAGGATAGGAGTTTGGTTTTAGATGCATTAAAAGTAACCAGCCACCTCCTCCCCCACTGTACCACGCGCTCAAGATCAGAGGAGAGAGAATCTGAGAGAACTTTGTCATTTACGGCCTTTGATGTGTTGCCATAGATGGTTGTGTCATCAGCATAGATGTCAACGAACGATTTAAGTATATGTTTTGAGAGATCATTGATGTATATCAGGAAGAGAGTTGGGCCTAGGATGGACCCCTGAGGGACTCCAGCATTAATATTGAGGGTTTCTGATTTCTGCTCATCAACTACTACTCTTATGAGCCTATCAGAGAGAAATGATTTTATGATCGAGAAAACATTTCCAGTTATACCGTAGCTGGAAATATTGTGAAGTTGGCCCTTATGCCATACCTTATCGAAGGCCTTTGATATGTCAAGAGCAATTGCCCTAGAGAGGAAGCTTTTGTCAAGAGATTCGCTAATCCTATGTGATATAACCATTAGCACATCTGTAGATCTGGCAGAACAGAAAGCATACTTGATAAATAGTTTGGCCTTGTCTGATGCTGACAAGATGATCTCAGGTCCATTGATGATGGTTGGGATAGAACGCACGCTTCTGTTCAAGATCCTGTTTGCTATTTGCCAAAACTGGTGGGAACCAAGCCGCTGCTCAGCTACTTTGGATTTAACGGACTGAGCATATAGCTCTCTTGCATTTTTTATTACTCTTTTGCAGTGGTTGCTGGCAATCCTGAAGGCAGCTTTAGTCTCAGTGCACCTATGGAAAAAGTGATTTCTGTGCGTGATGGTAGCAGCACATTCTGGGGAGAACCATGGCTGGCTGTTAGGTTTTTGTTGGATGGTATGAATCGGTCTATGCCTACAATTAGCCATTCAGTCAGGTCTGATACTATGGAGGACACATCTTTTTTAAACATGGAATGGAGTGGTAGATCGGATATTAGTGTACGGAAGCTATCCCAGTCAGCGGTAGAGTATCGATATACAGTACGGTGGAGAGGTACATCTCCAGACTTATTGCATTTCGTTTTTATCTTAACCGTGGTCGGAAGATCCCAGAGGAGACAGAACAGAACTTGAACATTGCTCAGGGGAAGTTGTGAGAAAAAGGTCTAGAAGGCTAGCATACTGACCGGAAGTATCTGGCACTCGGGTGGGTTCGTGGACAATCTGAGTGAGGTCATAGGCAATGGCAAAATCATGACAGAACCTCCTCTCGTCATCTGTTTTGTTAGAGTGGGTCAGCCATTCCGCATTGTGGACATTGAAGTCACCACAAATGTGGATGTTAGCTGAAGGGTGAGCAGACAGGATGTGGTCAATTTTTTCAGATATGCTCTTAAAGATAGTAACTCCGCTGCTGTGGGGGCGATAGAGAGCGAATATAAATGCAGTGGTGTAAGCAAGTGCATTTTCAGTCTGTCATGTTTAAAACTAAAATAGCATTTTCATTGTTAAATCTGTAGATTGAAAGGATAAATCTTAAGAATAGATAAATTCTTTTTTAAAAAAACAAAAAAAATAAGCAAAGACATTGTTATGACAATAAAAAACAATTCTTATTTTCTAAAAGGTCCCATTTTTGGCATGGATACTGCAAAGTTATAAGATTTTAGAATCTCAGTCTATTTTGATATGCAATAAATAGATTTGTTAAGATATGTTTGAAGGCTACGACAATGCAGTTTGGCAGAAAAACAATGTTGGATACAAGATAAACAGAATAAATGACAATATTGAAGGATTCGTATTATTTAGATTTTTCGCATTTCTGTTGTCAACTAGAGTGTTATTTGCAGAAAATTTTAGTCCATGTATCCTCTAACCTTTTTCAGGTGTATTTTGTTGAACTTACAAGCACCCATGGCATAGTGGATAAAGTCTTTGGTAAATTCAATTGTAAAATTACACTCTTCTGGATGTTGAAGATTCAATCCTCAATGTGGGAGACATCCAAATCTAGCTCCATGAATTAATTAAAAGGTTCTGTTTGAAATTTTGTGTAGAAATATAATAGTGAAGACTTTGAATAATTTTTGATTTGAGGCAATCTTTCCAGCTTGTCATTTATGTTGTTTATCTTGTCTCGAGTATTTTTCTACCAAACTGCATTGTCATAACCTTCCAATGCTTCTTGCACACTACGCATAACACAACTACAACATCCTTTTTAAATAGATTTTTATTTATTTCTTTGTTTACTTACCACATAATATTTTTAAGGGTTAGCTTGTGTTCTCTGTGATATAAGTGTTGTTTAAATCTAAAATTAAATACGTATGCATACATTTGAAGTTAAATTACAATGTGAAGATTTTGTGAAATAACCAAACATTTAATTGTTACAGATTTTTTATAATTTCTACATAATACACCTTCCTAAGAATATATTTTTTTTCCATCTCCTGTTATTAACGGGAAAGATTTTGTAGTAAAAATCCGTACTTCTTTTCAATGGTGATATATATATTTTTTTTCTTATAATTTCCAGATGACGTTTGCCGCACATGGTTTGAAACTATTAGGTTTTGTTCTCCGTGATAGAAGTAGTGTTTAAATTTTAAAATAAAATGCATATGTAATATTCTGAAGAAGGTATTATGCCGAAATTATAAATAATTGTTTGTTTGATTTACAAAATCTTCACCTTGTAATTTGGCTTCAAACATATACATACATATTTCATTTTAACATTTTAAATATATCTTCATATAAAACTAGTATAACTAATTGGGCATTAAATGCTTCCAAATTTAGAGATCTCCAAAAAAATAAAAAATAATAAATTCATGGATCACGATAATGATCATGTTTTGTGCAGCTTTACTTTATATAGACATGTTGCAGACGTGTTTTGGAGATGGGGGTGGGGGTTATAATAAAGAAAAAAAGTGTTAAAATGAATAAAATTAAAGAATAAGAAGGTGTTAAATCAATGAGAATCACATAAGTCAAAAGCAAAAACATATTTTTTCATAAAAGAATGCCTACCTTCAAGTTCTTGGAAAGAATGATCTTTCTGAAAGCAGAAAGTGAAAAATAAAAAACAATTTTTTTTTCTAGTATCAAATTGAAAAAAATTGTCTTTACATTTAAAAACAAATTTTAAATTAAAGTTTAAAAAAAAAAAAAAACATAACATATTCCTGAATATCTACCTCCCCTTCCTTGGGATTATTTCATACTAAAATCATACCAGCAAAAGTCAAGGCCATTATCGAGGTAGCTTGTTCTGGTGGTTTAAGATATGCTCTGTGTAATTCTAGGAGATTCACCCTCCCAAGTTTGACTTTATCACCTTTTGAGAAGGGTTTAGTTTATCGTTAACCACCTGAATCACCTCTATCAAGGGAAGCCAATGGGGGCTGCTCAGACATTTTTTGGTCAGCCAGAGTGCTCTTCCTCTAGGGTGCTTGTTTTTCAAATTCCACTTTCTTAACCTTATGACACATCTTTCCACCATGAAAATAAGATAAATAAAAAGTATTTTCACCCCAAACTTTCCACAAAAAAATGCTGAATAGTTTTTGTTTACATGAGGTCAGTTTTTTTTCTTATATAGAAACTGTCTTGTGTAAAAACAAAAAACAAATTTTTCTAGTGATGTTAAAAAGTTTCAGTTATGTTTCAAATGGTCAGTTTTTATCTCATTTTCATTTTCTAAGTTAACCAGTTTTATCTATCTATATAATAAACTGCTGTTGACAGATCAACAGATACAAATAAAGATACTTTGTCACTAAAAATTACACATGCATATTTAAATTTACTTTGCACAAAACTATATTTTATAAATATTGTAAAAAAAAATGTTTCCTGTATTAATTGCAGTTGCTAACATTCTGAAACTGTTATAATTAAATTCACTTATATACAATTTTAAAGAAGTTTTAAAGTCGCAAACATACATAATAAAATAAAAAATTAAATCAAACGTTTTGACTGGCTTGATTCTGTTGATAGAATTGGGAGATACCATTGATGTTTGCCAACATCAATAAGTGAAAGCGATATTATAGAAGGCGCTGGATTCGAACTTAGGATACTGAGATCACTAGTTAATGATACGAGGTGCTTCCAATAAGTTGCCAAACTTTTTTAGTATGGACACTTTTATTGATAGTACACACAGGAAACTCTAGACCTCTTCAAGTAATCTCCTCTGGCTGTAATGAACTTGTACTGTTCCAACAACTTCTGGAAGGTCTCCATATCCTCTTGTGTGAGCGTGTCAATGACCCACAACACAACTTCTTTTATCTCCTTAATTGTCTCATAATGACAGCCTCTAAGGTTTTACTTGAGCTTAGGGAATAACCAAAAGTCACAGGGAGCAAGGTCTGGATTATAGGGAGGGTGAGGAACTGTCTTGATGCTCATGAAAATGTCTTTCTTTCTGATCTTCTTTGCGCAATCTTAGGACAAACTTTGTGCAAATCTTCATTTTCAGTTCCTCATGAATAATTGTGTGTACAGTTCCTATACTGACATCAAATTGTGAACTTATTATCTCTATAGACGCACGACGATCCTTATCTATGAAATTCTTTATTTGGCCAATCAACTCTGGTACTCTGATTTCCTTACTCTTCTCACACCTCTCATCATCCCTCACAGATTCCCTGCCTTCATGGGATCTCTTCTGCCACTGAAAACCTGATCCTCAATTCATGCAAGATGGTCCAAAAGCAACCTGAAGTATTCCATATGTCTCTGTGGCATTTTTTCTAAGTTTAAAACAGAATCTCATTGCATATTATTCTTCTAAAGTGTCCTCACGCCCAGATTGCATTTTTGAAATTCACCGGCTGTGACAGACTTTAATAGGGTGTATCCCAATTCCTGCTGTAGCTGTTCATCTGAACCTGAAATCATAAAAATTGGTCAGTCATCTCATATGATGTATAGCAATAACATACTGCATTTTCAAGAGGCTACAACAATTTTAAATGCTTGTACAAAAAAAGTCTGGAAACTTATTTAAGACATCTCATATATTGATAATTTACCTGATTGAACAATGCATTTTAGGTAATTAATTCTTATTTCAGTCACGTAAAACATGTGTAAGAATTCTTGATGTTGGAAAACTCACACTTACTTTTGATCCCATTTTTGAACGGATTGTCTTTAGTAAACTTTTTCTTTTATTATCTTTAGGGAAATCGACTACATCAAAATGTTCCTCCTCCCCATCATCAAGGGCGCACGTATCAGCCGCAGGAAGTTCTTTCTCACCAGCAGAATTCTCAACCAACATCATGTACTTGTATTCGAGTCTGAAATAGAAAAGGTTTTAAATCAACAATTAATTAAAGTTCTACTCAGATTATCACCAGGATTGGATTCAATCATAGGATCCGATGAATAGGATTTGAAAAAACTGGATCCAATAAATAGGATCTAATAAGTAGGATCCAGTTTTCTAGTATCATAAAAATAAATGAAATAAGCCATGTGTGCATGATCCCCCTCTGGTGCTGCGTGCAAGATGACGCCACAAAAAATAGTGAAGAAATGATTAATGTAAGAAGTTTAAAGGGCCAACATTGCCTTCACATTTTCGCCAAGTTTCAGAAAAATCTAATGCCTGGGGCAAAAGTTATGGGGTAAAAAGTGTCATTTTTTGCAATTTTGGAGCATTCATGACCCCTTTTGAGCTCCTGGGAACACCGAATCCTAGTGAAAATGGACAAACAGTGCAGTTTCATGCCTTAAGACATGTATATTTGAATTCAGCACCATGGAAAACCACTATATAGATATACATATCAAGGTTTTGAGTAATAAGAAAAAAGAGCTCCAAAAAGGTAGGTTTTTTTAGACCTAAAAGTCCCAGAATGGATAACGGTGCAGTTTTAGGCCTTAACATATATAAGTATATTTGAGTTGACCACCGTGAAAAACCATTATATAGTCAGACATAAGTTTTTGTTGAGAAATATGAAAAAATAGCCACAAAAGGGGCGTTTTTAGCACTAAAAGTCTCCAGGGACGTGAACCAGAATTTTGCCAGGATCACCCATACTGGATTTGTATCAAGAACAATGGGCTCCACATTTTGGCTAAGTTTCCAAAAAATCTAATGGATGGATCAAAAGTTATGGGGCAAAATGTGTAATTTTTGGCTATTTTGAGGCATTTTTTACCTCTTTTGAGCCCCTGGGGATGCAACGGGAACTTTTGCAAAAAAACTTTTTTTACTGTTCACATCTATTTAATGAAATACAATTTGTGGCAAAATTTCAGGAAAAACTAATGGACGGTTATCTGGCAATTGTCCGGAATAACGGACGCACGGATGAACGCATGCCACTGAAAAGATAGGTCCCTCTCCGATAAATTGGGGGACCAATATCTCATCTATTTCAACTACAAAATTGCTTGTTGACATTTTTTTATGGAAATTGCTTGAGACACGGCATGAAGCCACTTGATATAAGGAGCTAACAAGAACGAAAGATGATTATCACAAAGACAGGAGAAAAGATCAACACTGTAGTTAGAAGGAATGAATCAGACAATTCTGAAAAGCACATGCCATAATAGTATTTATAGAAAAGACCGAGACTAGCAACATCACGTCTGTGAGAAAGAGAGGTTGCAGTGAAGAAGAAAGATTAAGGCCAATCCAATTACAGATGCGTTTCCGCATTTTATCAAAAACCTTCAAATGGAACACAGATTCATCAGCTCAAATATGACAACAATGATACTATCAATGGATGGAGTTGATTGTTGTCATATTTGAGCTGATGAATCTGTGTTCCATTTGAAGCAGTTTGAGGAGAAAAAACTATTAGAGTAGAAGACTTTAACAGTGAAGAATTTTGCTGTTTGTTAGCTTAGTTGAGAGTATGTATGTAAAGTATGTATGTAAACTATGTATGTAAACTATGTATGTAAACTATGTATGTAAACTATGTATGTAAACTATGTATGTAAAGTATGTATGTAAACTATGTATGTAAAGTATGTATGTAAAGTATGTATGTAAACTATGTATGTAAACTATGTATGTAAACTATGTATGTAAACTATGTATGTAAACTATGTATGTAAACTATGTATGTAAACTATGTATGTAAACTATGTATGTAAACTATGTATGTAAACTATGTATGTAAACTATGTAAAGTATGTATGTAAACTATGTAAAGTATGTATGTAAACTATGTAAAGTATGTATGTAAACTATGTAAAGTATGTATGTAAACTATGTAAAGTATGTATGTAAACTATGTAAAGTATGTATGTAAACTATGTAAAGTATGTATGTAAACTATGTAAAGTATGTATGTAAACTATGTAAAGTATGTATGTAAACTATGTAAAGTATGTATGTAAACTATGTAAAGTATGTATGTAAACTATGTAAAGTATGTACGTAAACTATGTATGTAAAGTATGTATGTAAAGTATGTATGTAAAGTATGTATGTAAAGTATGTATGTAAAGTATGTACGTAAACTATGTATGTAAACTATGTATGTAAAGTATGTATGTAAACTATGTATGTAAAGTATGTATGTAAAGTATGTATGTAAACTATGTATGTAAACTATGTATGTAAAGTATGTATGTAAAGTATGTATGTAAAGTGGGCACAAATGCTATGCATTCATCAAAGTACAAATTCCATTAAGTTATTTGTAAAACAGGTACAGGTACGCATCATTGCAACGATGGGACAAAATTTGAAGCTTCATTTTACTTTAGATATTTGAATAAAAATTTATTAAACATATTTGCAATTTTTGGAGGCGAGAGGTGGGTAGAAGTGGTAATTTAATTTATTTGTGTGGGATTGGCAGTTTATTATGTAGATTTTTCATTTCTTGTATACACTTATGTGATGTAGTTATAATTTGAAATCAA
Organism: Euprymna scolopes; assembly: GCF_053919585.1. Taxonomy (NCBI): domain Eukaryota; kingdom Metazoa; phylum Mollusca; class Cephalopoda; order Sepiida; family Sepiolidae; genus Euprymna; species Euprymna scolopes. Next base: position 4,446,730 of record NC_136499.1, read on the forward strand.
GTCAGTTATTATTTAGAACTTAGGATGCTCATTAAGAAGAGATCAAATGGGGCTGTTTAGACCCCTCACTTATCCTCCCCATGTTATGAGAAGCAATAGATAAAGAAATAGATCCATTTAATAAACAAAATAACCTTCAATCCATAGTGGAATGTGGCATAAATGGTTGATAACATTGAATGATATTCAAACTAAGTTTCTTTCCTTTAACAACAACAAAACAATCTTCTCAACCAATGATTGCTATAACAACTAACACTACATAAAAACCCATCTTTCAAACTCGTCGGCTTAACATTCACAGGCAACATGATTTGAAACAAATACATTGAGCACATTGCCAAGGCTGCTAAAAATAAAGCAGGCTCCCTCTACCATGCTAGAAAATTACTCACTCCAGAGAGCATCTTATATCTTTACAAAACCATGCATGAGTCTTGTTACCACAATTAGTTTCTCACTCTTCGACAGGATCCAAAAAAGTCTCAAATTTGTCAACCAAAATTAAAAAAAATTCGTCAATCAAAATCAAAAAAAGTTTGTCAATCAAAATTAAAAAAAATTTGTCAATCAAAATCAAAAAAAGTCTCAAATTTGTCAACCAAAATCAAAAAAAATTGTCAATCAAAATCAAAAAAGTCTCAAATTTGTCAACCAAGCTTCAACCTCTGTCGCATCTCTGTGCCTGTTTTACAAGTACGTTGATGAAATGTACTCTGATGAACTGATAAAACTTGTGCCCTCTTCACATACATACCCTCAACTAACCTGACAAACAGCAAAATCCCACCACTTCACTTTTCAGGTCATCAGATGCAGGAAAGCCTTCTATTATAATAATTTCTTCCCTTAGACTGATACACTTTGGAATTTCCCATTTCCTGCTTCCCTGACAACTAATCTGCAGCAGTTTAAATGTAGTATGAACTTCCTTCAGTCCCCTGTTAGGTACGATCCCAAATAGTAGTTCCTTATGTTCCAAATGGCAATATGCCTTGTTTGGGGTGAAAAAAAGAGTATACAAAAAAAAAAAAGTTTAAGATTAATTTGTATTTAACTTTCATATGCAAATATATTTCCAGCTTCTTAACCGAATGTTCAGACCACAATGTCTACCCTGGCTCTGACAGACAAAATAAGTCATGAAATAAACAAAATTGTGCCATATTTTATCATAAAATTTTAGTCTTTGATACCTGAATTATCTTTTGATGGTTGCTGATTGTTATAGTAATTTCAGTTTTAATAAATTGTTTTATAAATAATATTATAAGTAAAAACAAATATTTGGTAGCGTCCAATACTTTTTAGGATTCATGGACAATTCTAACACAAGTAGTAACTAATTCCAGCAAAAAATTTGTCCACGTAATAAGCCACACATCATTTTCTATAAAATAACTTTGTTGAGTGATTACACTTAAAAATGCCAAGAAATTATTCAATTTTTAATTAGAATTTGAAAGTTAAGAAGCCAATGCAATGCAAAATTTTTGTAAAAAATAAACAATTTATTTAAACATTAAAAACAATTCAGTTTCAACGGTATATTTTTTCATCAAGCATGGAATCAGTTTTTGAAAAATCAAAGACTGTGTGGTCTACAACATAAATTCGACAGTCGTACATCTAAACAATATTATATAAATGCGGGAGTGCCGTCTATCCTTGGACCTCTACTGTTCCTGATATTCATAAATGACCTCCCCGACAAAATTTCCTCTGAGATGGGTATATATGCTGATGACACCACACTCTATAACAGGCACGACAGGAAAACAAATGAACACATATCTAAAGAAATGGCAGAAACACTAGAGGATGACCTCCAATCTGTAGTGAAATGAGGACAAAAATGGATGGTCACGTTCAATGCCGCCAAAACTAAACTAGTTTCATTCAATAATTACAAGAAACCTTCTCTACCACCTATAGCAATGGCAAACGACTCTTTATCTGAGAGTACATCTTTCAAACTCCTTGGCCTAACGTTCACAGGGAACATGAGTTGGAACAATTACATTGAAGGCATTGCCAGGGTCGCTGCAAGGAAGGTGGGCTCTCTCTACCGTGCTAGAAAACTACTAACACCCGAAAGTATCCTGTACCTCTATAAGGCAACCATTTGCCCATGTATGGAGTATTGCTGTCATATTTGGGCTGGTGCATCTGCTACTAGTCTCTCGCTCCTAGACAAGGTTCAAAAGAGAGTCGAAAATCTGATAGGCCCTGAACTGGCATCTAAACTTCAGCCTCTGTCCCATCGATGAAACGTTGCATCCCTCTGCCTGTTCTATAAGTATTTTAATGGTGAATGCTCTGACGAACTGCAAGCATTTGTGCCCCCACGACGTGAACACCCTTGACAAACCCGACAGGTTGCTAAATCCCACCTCCACACTGTAGAGATCCCTAGATGTAAAAGGTCTTTCTACTCCAGTAGTTTCTTCCCCAGAACTGCTAGACTTTCGAATTCCATTCCAGGTCCCTGCTTCCCCAACTGTACTGACGTGCAGAAGTTCAAGTGAACCGACATCTTGCTGCCCAAATCCCTACATAGCACCCCAGTAGTTGTTGCCCTACACCAAAGTGGCAGTGGGGTGAAAATGTAATAAATAAAAAATTTTTTTTTTAAATATATAGTTATGTACATATATAGATGTTTATATACATACACCTAGAAATATGTATTGATATGCATTTAAAGGGAATGGTAACTTCTAAATTACATATAATATTAAGAAATAAGAAACAAAATAAAGTAACTTTATTCTGCGTAATGCAAATGTATATAAAATTGTATAGACTAGACAACGTATGTGTACGTTGTAGATCTTGGCACGAACATATGCATGTATGTGTGAGTATGTGCATATATATATATATATATACACACACAGGGTGGAATGATAAAATTTTTGAAAAAAAATCACCGCCGTTCAAGACGACATGGACTTTGATTTTCTAGTGACACCATGTTACAAGGAAAGAAAAAGTAGAAACACAAACTGATTTCATAATTGATGAAAATGTATATCAACGAAACTGAGTGGTTTTAAATTTTTAAATTAATGTTTATTTTTTTGTTATCTATATTGTATTGGCTTCTTACAAATTCTAATTCAAATTCACACAATGCTTACATCAAAGAAAAAAAAATTTCTAATGCTTACTTTTTATTTTTCTTCCAGCAATAAACAACCAAACTCAGCAAAAGTAAGCCAATAGACAAGGCACAGATGCTTCCAATTTCAATCTGAAATCAAACCATTAAAAAATATCAGAATCAAAAAATGATGCGTTCATGTTCATGAAATATGTTTTTAAACGCAAATGATATTTCACAGATGCAGATATGACAATAGACATCACACACAAAATTGCTTATACACATTTAAGACATTAATGTTTAATCCTAATTAACACTGAGTTTCATATATCAATATGTCACATATCACTAAGTATGCCATGGGCTAAAGAAGTATTAGAATTCTCAGAGGAGCCATAATATGGGTGAATATGAAGATGGATGAAATTGTCGCCACAAATTGAGGGATTCTATTTTGCACTAAGTGATTGTTCAATTTATTTGTGACAAAAAATATCATCTCACGTAGGTTGATCAGGACCGTTTGAGAGCAGTCTTCATTATTAATAAGATTGTCTATTGGCTTCTGTCATGTTTGTATATTGAAAATAGGTTCATAAGTTAAAACAAATTACTTAGCAACTAATTTGCCCATTTTCTTCATAAATTTAAAAACTATCAATAGACACCAGGAACCTGGTGGTAGAATAATCATGTTGAAGATGCAAGCAAGGAGAAACAAGCAAGTTTTAAGGTTGCTTATATATTTGAGGACAGAGAGCCTAGTGAAGCTAAAGTTGCAAAACTGCTTCTGAAGTCAAAAACAAACATTCTGTTTGGATTGGCAAGTCTGAGGCTGAAAAAGAGACTTTTGCTAATGTTTCACCTAAAGAGTTTTTAATGACGACGATGTTTATCATTTATCACAAATGATCACACAATAAGTAAGGCTGGCATAGAACATCATGTGAGATTCCTAAATGTTGTTGGATTTGTGGTCTGGTGATCCACTCCCTGAGATATCACTAAATCCTTGCCCCCACCCTCACTCATGTGTCATCAGAGTTAATTCAAAGAATCGTTTACAGACTGAAAAATAGAAATGGAATCATCACTGAAATACTCAAAACTGCCGGCAAAGAGGGAATCAAGTTAACCGAGATCATTTTTTCGTGATATTGAGATCCCAAAGGACTAAGAGCCGAGTTGCATCCTCAATTTCTAAAAGAACAAGGGTGAAGCTCTTAATCGCGGCCCTTATCTTACTGACCAGGAAATGAAACTACTAAAGTGACCCTGGAACACTTACATGTACATATATATATTATTGCTTAATTATAATTCATTTTTGAGATGAGCATTATATATTAATCTATTTTTATTTCGGACTATTATTCTCATCTTTATTAGTTGTTGTTTTTGATCTTTTATTGGTTTTGTTTATTCACAACGTTTCGGCCAAGTATTCCTCTGGCCTTCGTCAGGTGGTAACCGCGACGGATAGGAACTTCGAATCTCCTAACTGCATTCTCAGCCATCCGTAGTTGTTGTCGTCTCACCACATTTTGACCAATTAACCTCTGGCATGCTTTGGGTGGGATTGAAACCGCTATCTTCAGACAAAACCTGCCAGAGGTTAATTGGTCAAAATGTGGTGAGACGACAACAACTACGGATGGCAGTGGTGGCTGAGAATGCAGTTAGGAGATTCGAAGTTCCTATCCGTCGCGGTTACCACCTGACGAAGGCCAGAGGAATAGTTGGCCGAAACGTTGTGAATAAACAAAACCAACAAAAGATCAAAAACAACAACTAATAAAGATGAGAATAATAATCTGAAATAAAAATAAATTAATATACTTACATGTACGATTGTAACAAGATGCAGTTCAGTTTTGTGCTAAGCAGAAGCACCTCAGAAGCTATTTTCATTGCACCCCAACGGCAGGAAAAACATATCCACGAATCCCTCTCTATTAGCATTCATTGATCTCAAGAAAGCATTTGACCGTGTATCTAGGAAAGTGCTCTGGTGGGCAATGAGGAGGTTTGGTGTAGACAAGTTGGCTTTCTGTCATCCAAGGTATATATGCAAATCTTCATAGTCATGTTTAGATTGGATATTGGGGTCCATCAGGGTTGTGTACTCAGCTCATTTCTTTTCATTAGGGTTCAAAGTTCTGTGTAAATGTCTCATAGGAATTTTTGGATGCAAATGATCTTGTAGTTATTGTGGAATACTTGGAAAAGTGCAACTCCTCCACGGTGTTGACATGGAAGACAAGAATATCGAACAAAAGGGCTGAGAGTGAACATAAAGACAAAACTTAATTCCGGTGTTGGTTTTGACTTCCTGCAGGACACTGTCATGTTTTCTTGTACTGTCCGTCACAGAGGTATAGGTGTACACTCCATTAAACCCTCCCAGTACAAACTATGAACCCACAAGTTTAGGTTGGTTATTGACCAGGATTATGTTTGATGCAGAGGTTTGGGTGTTGCCTGTTCAATAGATAGTCGAACAGTAGCATTTATGGATGCAAATGGCACTCCACTTGATATTGAAATTACCTTCTGCTACCTTGGCGACGTATTAAATGCTGATCATGGTTGCCAATCTGCTATTACTATTGCTTGGTTTAGGAAACTGCTCCCAATCCTTACATCTCGGCACATTTCCTTCAAAACATGGGGCAAGGATTTTTTTCCTGTCTGTGTTTGCTCTGCTATCTTGCATGGCAATGAGTTATAGGCTCAAACACTTCTGATTTGTAAAAGATTCAGAGTGATGGTCGGATGAATACGCAACAGCAAATTAAAGGAAAGAATCTTTTCAGCCATGTTCTATTAAAAGCAGAACTTTGGATGCCTCACATGCTTGGCGTCTCAGGTGATTTGGCCATGTACAATGTACCACCTTCTGCATCTCCTCAATAACACGCACGGATAGCCAAGGCAAGATGGTGCATGGAAGACTAAGGAAAATCTGGCTTCAATGCATATGAAGTGACTTGACTGCTTGAATGTTATCAATCTTATGGATTAGACCGCATGAAGAACAGGCATGAGATGTTGCCTTGTGTTGCTTACCTCAGAATTCAAGATACCTGACATACTAAAACTATGATGATGATGATGATTCAATGATGCTATGAATCGAAAGTTCATTTTATGTTAGATGGTTATCGTTTCTTGCAACATTTGAAATTAACGAAATGAGTTCTGCCATTAATTAAACAGTCAACCATCGAAAACTAAATAAACAAAATTAAACTTACTGCAAAAGGAATTGAAGAACATTTCTTTTTCTTAGTAACTGGTTTTTCACCATTGATAATCATACAATGTCTGAAATAGAAAATAATTTTCTTGAGTTAAATATTAACAAATGAAATGTTTGCAATACGTTTGGATAGAAAGCATTCTACCTAAATGCTAATTGGGAATAAAGTGTGATGTCACCAGGTGAAAAGTAATATGTACTTTTAAAAAATATATTTATTGATAGACATATGATTCATCAGTGTGGTTTTGAATCTCACTAGATTCAACCATGCTGACAAGCGATACAATGGTGAAACCTATGTTACAGATAAATATATTTTAAAAAACAAAGGAAGAATATTATAGATGAGAAACTTAAAGATAATTCTAAGTTCTTATTAAATTTAATTAAAATAAATCATGGCAACTAAATCTTATAAAAAATTAATGTGACTTTTTGTTTGAATTTAAAAATTAAATTTTAATTAGAAAAAGATGAACATTTACAAAAGTCTAAATGCAAAAATTTATAAAAAAAATGTTCCACCTGATTTATCATGTGACTGTGTGTAAGTGAAGCAATACAAACAATAAATTGTTTATTATCCTCTGTGATAATAGCCATCCACACCATTCAAAGCACAACTGACTTGTGCACTGTATCTGCGATGGAAAGAAGTTGCTACTCCAGATAAGTGATTGGCAACATACAAGGCAAAATGAACTGCATTTAATTATGCAAATAATTTATTGGCCAACCAATCAATGACATTTTCTGCTCGATATAAGCAGGTGTATTTGGTTGATTCAGATGCTGTAGAGAAAATTGTTGCTTATCATTAAAGTGTCCGCATGTTATATGAAGTCGAGGAAAGAATCAAGATGGTGGCGCCCATAGCTTTTATGACTGGGTGGTCTTGCAAAATAATGCAAAGTCTCGTGGCTCATGAGCAAAATCTTGTCGATCAGCTGCATAAAAGGCTGCGGAAAGATAGGGTCAATCAGTGACAAAAATCCTTGGAGACTGTTGTTGTGTGTTACTGACTGTCTTGCCCCTTTTTTATTACTTTTTTTCTTTCCTTTTGTTTTGTATTCTAGTCAGTTTCCATTGTAAACTCACTTCCTGTTGCAATAACCAGTGCTTGTTGAAGATCCTATTAAAGATTTGTTACCTTTGGTTCTTCAAAGTTTAAATCAATTAAAAGTTAATCTTTGGTTTTCTATAGATTCATGCGAACACATATCAACAATATTCTGATCCAATTTTTCTGCATAAAACTCATCAGTTCATCAGATTTAACTAAACATCAACGTATAGAAATGATCATCAAATCATATTTAAATGCAGGAAAATCTTTGTTGCAACTGGATCAAAGGTTATTAGAACCTGTGTTAACGTTAGTAGTAAATTAACGATTTGTTTTTTATACTCAAAATTGGAATGAAAGATAAATGACAAAAATCCAAGAGTCCCTTAACCCTCTGGGGTTGTGGGAACACAGCATTATTTCATGCAGCATATCTTGGGCAAGAATAGTCTGGTGGCACCCATCTCTCCCAGGCTTTAGAACATGTACAGTACCTGGTCTTACCAAATGGCCACTCATTTTAGCACTGAGCAAGCTCACCATCGTTTAATGCTAAAAACACAAGACATGTATTTCAAATATGGATAATTTATATATTTGCAAAGTAATTACAATAATAGATTTTGTGTTTGCATTGTCTTTTTCTTTTTTACATGGTAGCTGTAGTGTTATCATAGAACTACTTTCATACGTGTAACAAGTAAATCATGGCGTATGAATATTGATGTCAACCGCCTATTACATACGTATTCGACAACATGGCATAGACCTCTACACACGTACATTCAATCTCTCTTTTTTTCTTTTTTATTTAATATAAAACTTTATTGACATATTTACATAAGAAGAGAGGCGGTTGACATCAATATTCATACGCCATGATTTACTTGTTACGCGTATGAAAGTAGTTCTATGATAACACTACAGTAGTCACCACTTATCAAGGCCCGGAGGCCACTTGAGGATAAGGGTTATTGCGTGTACAGTAATCAATGGAATGATATCATAGTAATCGTTAGTATTGGAGATTTAATAAAGTGTCTTAGAGGGGACGATTTATCAGGAAAATGTTTATGTTGGACTTGAAGACATCCAAGTTGTAGTCAGGTGGGAAATAGGCAAACGGAAGAGAGTTCCACAGATGTGCACTTCTAAGAAAGAAGCTTTGTTCATGGAATCTATGTTTTGATTTAGGCACAGATAAAGAGTGGGGAAAATTATTGACAGTGGTTTCAGCTAGACGGGTGTTTTTCATGAAAGATTGGCGAGGGGGGACCAGAGATTGGAGCTCAGATGAGCACCTGCCATGAAAATAATGATAAAACAAAGACAGGCTCCCAACGTCTCTTCTGTGGGAGAGAGGTTGCAGGGAAGAGAAAACAGCATCCCCCACTAAGCTAGGAAGTCTATTTTGTACTCTGTCAAGCAGGATAAGCTGTTTTTAGCAACTCCTGGCCAGATGTGGCAGCAGTACTCCATCCTTGGATGCACTTGGCTTTTATATAGATAGAGAATTGCATCAGCAGTGAGATATCTACTGGAGCGGTAAAAGAATCCCACCATTTTTTCCAGCGACCTTGGCAACAGATTTGATGCATGTGTTCCATTTCAGATCAGAAGCATTTTTTAAAATTAGTTTTATCATCAAATAAATCAGAAAAATTTGTAGCGAGGATTTTAATCATCAAATGTTAAATTTTTTCCAGACCAAAAATTATTGCATCATTGCTTTGCCGAAATGATGATTGCTGCTTGATTGCTTCGATTATCTGGTGGGAAAAAAATTTGCACTAGACTTTTTTGGATCATTGAAACCGCTCAAAAGATTTAAAAGAATGAAATTCTATAAACTTCTATAAAATCCTATAACAACTACTCATTTTTGCATTTAAATCATAAAACATCAGTTATGAATTATAACGTTCTGACACCTGCATCCACATGCGCAAATTTTGAGATTGCGTTTTATAACAAACACAACAAATATTAATAAAAAGATCCGTAGAAATTCCACAGTTTATAAAGTTTTAATTTTAACATTTTATTGGTCGGTTGGGTGAAGAAATCAACCACATGTCACAGAACTGATCCAGACAAAATAAAGGCAGTCGACAACAATTTTGAATCAAATGGAAAAGGGGGAAATGGTAGTGGATTTTTGAGTTGTGCATTTCATATAAATGATCAGGTGACAAAAAAAAAACAATTGTTAATTGTGCCATTGTCATGTGATCTGGGACTCCATGCATTAGGAAAAAACAACCCCACGATAACTAAAACAAGTTGCGCATGTGTGGTCTCCCTCTGATGCTGCATGTGAGATGACGCCACAAAAAATAGTGAAGAAATGATGAATGTGAGAAGTGTGAAGTGTCAACATTGCCTTCACATTTTCACCAAGTTTCAGAAAAATCTAATGCAAAAAGTTATGGAGTAAAAAGTGTAATTTTTTACAATTTGGGGCATTTGTGACCTCTTTTGAGCTCCTGGGAATGCCGAATCCTAGTGAAAATAGACAAACGGTGCAGTTTCACGCCTTAAGACATATATATTTGAATTCAGCACCATGAAAAACCACTATATAGACATAAATATTAAGTTTTTGAGTAATATGTAAAAAGAGCTCCAAAAAGGCATGTTTTTTTTTAGCTCTAAAAGTCCCAGAGGGATTCAAACCAGAATTTTGTCAGGGTCACCATTACTGAATTTATATTAAGAACAATGGCATCCACATTTTGGCCAAGTTTCAGGAAAATCTAATCGATGGATCAAATGCTATGGGGCAAAAAGTGTTATTTTTGGCCATTTGGGGGCATTTTTGACCACTTTTGAACCCCTGGGGACGCAACTGGAATTTTTGCAAAAAATTTTTTTTTTACTGTGCACATCTACTTAATGAAATACAATTTGTGGCAAATTTCAGGAAAAACTAATGGACAGTTATCTGGCAATAGTCTGAACACACGGACGCCACTGAAAACAAATCGGAGTACCATAAAAATGGCTACAAGACACTGGAGTCGACCACTTCTACACTACATTTGTGATTTGCATCTGATTATAAGTATGAAAGCAAACTCGTGTGTATAAGGATAGCGCAGTTACTTTCCCTTAACAGACAAAACGTCTACAAATGATCACGTTGCTTACTTGGGAGGGTAATAGTGTACAGTCTGTTCACCGTTGATACATTCGCCGACAATCACATCGTAATCTTCGTCTTTGCAAACTGGACACGCGTGTTGACTTCGCCAAAGGAAATGAAATGTGCAGCCGTCACAGGTCCCATCTGGACATTTTGGTGGCAGATCGATAGTCCCTCGTTTATCTTGCTTCACATCACAACGCAGTGTAATGATGGTTTGACGACCTTGAGGGCAGGCAGCAGTTGGGCTACAAACACAAACAAAAACGTGTTGAGTTTTATAGTCACAAAACACTTAAAATATAACAGTAAGTGAACCTATACGATGACATATTCGCCTTTAAAAATAATTGATTGTTTTTTTATTTTTTAATTCACCTATACAATAATGACATTGTTTAATACTGATTTCCATTGTGCTGATAATAAACTTTAATTTTATTTGGAAATTTAACATCATTTTTAATGTAGAAAGCTACAACAAAGCTATTTCCCTACCCCCATAATACATAAAAATGTATGTGTGTGTGTATATATATATATATAGACACACAATCATTCAGTAATTTCTATGTCGAAAGTGAAATCTTTACATTGGCAAAAGATAGTTATTTCTGGCGAGAACAAAAGTTTAACAAGAGTAGAATCTTATGCTTTACTTGTGCTACTAAAACAAAGATATACTCTTTTCGACTGTGTCACTATTTTATCATTAAACCAAATTCAAAGTCTGCAACAAACGGTATTGATATAAAAATGCTTTGCTTTCTAAACCAGATTTCCTGTTTTAGTTAAAAAAAAAAAAAAATTGATGTAAAAGAAAACGTAAAAGTTTTGCACAAATTTTTATTTTTTAAAATCTTTTACACAAATAATACTTTACTACTTTTTGCATAAAATGTTATAGTTTCACTGTTTTAAATTTGGTTTTAGTATTATAAAAACTATCTTTATGAAATATTTATTGACAAAATAATATTTTAGTAATACAAAAAACATTTTCTAAAAAAATCAATAATTCATAAATCAAGTTATTCTTTTATAGTACTAAAAACAAATTTAAAACAATAAAAAAAATAATGTAAGAACAATGTAAAAAATAATGTAAAAATAATGTAAAAAACAATGTAAAAAATAATCAAGTACTTATTTTTGTAAAAGAAATTTTTAAAAAATAATGTAAGAATAATGTAAAAAATAATCAAGTACTTATTTTTGTAAAAGAAATTTAAAAAAAATAAAAATGTGTGCAAAACTTTTACATAATTTCTTTTACTCTAATTTGAAAACTTATTTTTAACTAAAACCGGAAGTCTGGTTTAATAAGTTAAACATTCCTATATCAATGCAAGTTTTTATCTGACACTGTTTGCTGCAGACTTTAAGTCACCTGTTCTTCGGCATCAGCATTACTTTTAATAATAATGATCTGAAAATTCAGTATTCAATCAACAGTCATCGAAACATTGTTTTTTCTTTAAATAAAAAAATGTTCATAAACTAGATGGGGAGAAGCATTTTACTTTAAGCTAAAATAGCAAATGGAATATTTTACCTAAAAATGTATATATCTATAAAAGTGAAATTGTCTGTGTGTACATTTCCCTACAAAACTACTGTCAATTTTCAGTCTACAGACTCAAGATTTGACATAAGGAGTATTGAGATTTGGGAAAATATTTTAAATCAGTTTTTGGCAAGAAATTTGGCTGCCAAGGGGGTCAAAGTTCAACGATTTGACCTTTGAAAACTCTACCAAACTCTTCTGCCAATTTTGGGTCTAAACACTTGAAATTTTAGATATAGGTTACTTGAACATGGATCAAACTTTTTAATTTTAATTTGATTTGAGTCCAAAACAATAAATGTTAAGGGGTCAAAATTGGGCTCAAAGTTTTTAAAAATTTGACCTCTGAGGTCTCTACCAAATTACTCAGCCAAATTTTGGTCTAAACATTTGAAACTTTACATAAAACGCTTGCCCTATGTTTGAACATAGGGCAAGCGTTTTAATCGTTTTTTAGATGAAAATTTGCCTGCCAAGGGGTAAAAATTCAAAAGATTTGACCTGTGTGGTCTCTAGCAAATCATTCAGCCAATTTTGGGTCTAAACATTTGAAATTTTATATAAAGAGTATTCAGACATTATGCAGCAAACTTTTTATTCAGTTATTGAGCGAAAATTTGGCTGCCAAGAGGTCAAAGTTGAAAAAGGTGACCGTTGAAGACTCTACCAAATTCCTCTGCCAATTTTGGGTCTAAATACTTGAAATTTTAAATGTAGGTTATCGGACATGTCAAACAGTACATAGGGCCTGAGCAAAGCCGGACTGAACTGCTAATTAAAGAAAAAAAATAAAATATTCTGAAATTTGCTTAATCGATATTAAATTGAAGATATTTTCACACAAAATTCTGTAAAGAAAATGTTGAAGGAGATGACTAGATTGTATATGTCTGCCCAAGAAAACTTTTTTTTTTTATTAATGAAAAAATAAAAAAAAAAACAATATTGAAAATAAATGATCATATATTTTTGTCAATTCAAAATTTATTAAAAGGATTTTGTTAAATATTGGAACCATACATAGAAATTAACAAGATTTGGTTTTTCTACAAAATTTAACCTAAAATGTTCTTTAAAATTCTTTCCAAATTATTTTATTCATTTTTCAGTAACAATGAAATTTACTATTATTTTTTCTTTTTTACGATTGCAATAAATGTTCTAAGTTAATCCTTGTTCTGGATGAATTGCATATCAAACAAAATTTTAAAAAAGGAGTGAATCTGTGCATGTTAAATGATAAAAGCATTACAGAAGAGTGGGAGACCCCTTCTTGTTTTTGTTGTTAAAAGATTACTGGATAATTTTAATAAAGCCAAAAATTAATTTGAAAAGCTAACAAAAAATAGATAATTAAAAATAATCCATGCATCATATATATATATATATATATATATATATATATATATATATAAGGCATTTTGTGTGTGTGTGTGTGTGTGTGTCTGAGTTCGTTCCCTGTGGATTCTGAAACAGCTGGGTCGATTTTTTTTAATTTCACTCAAATGTACTTTATATGTCTGGGAGTGTACTTGGAATTTTTTTATCGAAAATCGATGATTAAAAAATTCAGATTAAAGAAGGAACAGTTTGATTTCAAGGCACTCTTATACAGCCTACCATTGCAAGCAAGCACATTTGAGAAATTTATCACCACACAATCAGAAGGGTCTGGCATAAAAAAAATCAACGGTAGGTCATTTGATAAGAGGTGTGGTGGAAATGAACGTTTCTGTTTAGAGCACAATTAAACCATTATATTTGACTTTTGCATTTTAAACTTTAATTCAAGTCATTATACATATATTTTTTTATAAAATCAACAGTAGGTTCTCTACAGTGCAATGTAAACTACAATGTATTGTGGACTAAGTTTCTGCTGCGAGATATGTGAAGCTTCCTTCCAGTGCACTACAGAGAGTCCTCAACCAGAGCAGGCAATTAATATTTTGTTACACATGAGTATAAGCTTTCGGGTCAAAGAGTGTAATATTTTTAATAACACGAATGCATATATACAATGTTACAAAAAAAAAAAAATAAATAAATTAAGTAATTCAATAGAAATATGTTTTAAATAGAAATAAAATAGAAAATGTTTAAAATTCAATATTGGTAATTAATAAGACTATGGCAAGAGAATATTCTTATATTGTTTTGATTCTCGAGTATATATCCGACACAGTTAATCAATCGAGAACCACATGACTATCTAAAAGCATATAAAATATTAACTGATATATACTTGAGAGTCAAAATAATGAAAAGAATATTTTCTTGTCATAGCTCTAGTAATTAAATATAAACAATACTTAAAATTAATCAAAGTTATTTTGATTTTTAAAAATTTGTTTTATATTTTGTATTATTCTTAAGATAATAAAATACTTTTTAAAAATGTTATTTTCTTCCAAGTTTATTTTCTGATAAAATAATTGTTTTTTTTTAATTTTTATTTGAAATCACAAATGAAAAAATGCATTTAGAAAAATCGAGACAATATTTCTCCCATCACTTTACAGGTTTTATAATGTGACATGAACGGATTCATTTTTGTTTTTTATCTTGCATCCATTAAAATGAAACAATGAGGAGTGGAAATTGCTATTGACTGCTAAAAAACTGATTAAAAAGTTGACTGCTAAAAACTGATTTATAAATTGTCTGCTTAAAGATTGATAAAAAGAGGTGACTGCTAAAAGACTGATTAAAAAATTGATTGCTAAAAGACTGATAAAATCTTTTTTGGAAAGAAAAAACAATTAATGGCAATAAAAAAAGAGACGATAGGATCTTACCTTTCTGCTTTGTAATAAAAATTAATGTCTTCCTCTACAATAGAAAAAGATAAAATAAAAAAATTTTGAATAAAATTTCTAACAAAATAAAAATTATTTCTACAGATTAATGATTGAACAAAATAAAAATGCGATTTATTTTTAAATATTTAATTCATAAGCAATCAAAAAAGTTTTAAAATTTTAACAAGAGAATTTTCATTCCTTAAGTGTCAAAAATATATAAACCAGAGGGAGAGGAGTGAGCATTACCACAAATTGGTAACAGCTGGTGCAAGAACAGCAACTCAATTTCTGTTGCAAAAATGAAAAATGGGATGAATAATAGTATTTTTCCACATAAAACGAAAGTAAGCAGAAAAATGAAAATTTTTATTAAAAGTTCAAAGATTAGAATTAGAGATACATATGCAGATATAACCGCACAGATTGACTCTAGCTACACATAGCAGATAAAATCTTTTTATTCTTGAAAACTGTGGCAGAGAACGGTTAAAGACAGTTGCTCCCTCCCTGTGTGAGGCATAGGTTGGGGAGAAACCCAAAGGATAGGTCCCTAAAATAGTTATAAAAGATTCAATTGTTCTTCTGTTTCATCTGGCAAAAAGCAATGAACAAGAAAAAAAGAAAAAATGTTTACGTACAAAATAAAAAAAAGAAAAAATGTTTACGTACAAAATAAAAAAAAGAAAAAATGTTTACGTACAAAATAAAAAAAATAAAAAATGTTTACGTACAAAATAAAAAAAAGAAAAAATGTTTAAGTACAAAATAAAAAAAAGAAAAAATGTTTACGTACAAAATAAAAAAAAGAAAAAATGTTTACGTACAAAATAAAAAAAAGAAAAAATGTTTACGTACAAAATAAAAAAAATAAAAAATGTTTACGTACAAAAAAAGAAAAAATGTTTACGTACAAAAAAAAAGAAAAAATGTTTACGTACAAAAAAAAAGAAAAAATGTTTACGTACAAAAAAAGAAAAAATGTTTACGTACAAAAAAAAGAAAAGAAAAATGTTTACGTACAAAAAAAAAAAGAAAAAATGTTTACGTACAAAAAAAAGAAAAAATGTTTACGTACAAAAAAAAGAAAAAATGTTTACGTACAAAAAAAAAAAGAAAAAATGTTTACGTACAAAAAAAAAGAAAAAATGTTTACGTACAAAAAAAAGAAAAAATGTTTACGTACAAAAAAAAGAAAAAATGTTTACGTACAAAAAAAAAGAAAAGAAAAATGTTTACGTACAAAAAAAAAAAAAGAAAAAATATTTACGTACCACCAATTTCAAAACCAGTTTCCATAAATTCTTTAGTCATGTTTTCACCACTCACTATTTTCACTAAATGATCTCCCAAACTAAAAAAGAAACATCGAATGAATATAAAATGTAGGCAGTGATTTCTCATTAAATCAACCATAAACAAACGGAAGCACTAATTAACTTAGTTTTATTCTTAGTACAGCCTTGAATGTTGAATCCAGGAATTTTGGATAAGTTTGTATGTTTCAAGTCATAATCATCACATCGTATGAATTGGAAAATTCTATTGTTGGCATTGGTTTCCCTGATATTTTTCTAGTCAGAATTCTTTCTAGAAAGACATCAAAGATTAAGGGAGGGACCAGATAAAGGTTGCCAACATCCTAAGTAAAAGTGATTTTTGTGAAACAAACTGGATTTGAACTTGAAACATCCGAGTCATCATTTTTTTTTTTTTTTTTTTACATAGGCATCACCACATTATCAAGGCCAAGAGGCCACTCAAGGATAAGGGTTAAAGAGTGTACAGTAGAAATTGGACAATATAGTAATCATTAGTAATGAAAATTTGGTAAATTTGATAACTTATATGGAACGGCTCATCAAGAACTTATTTACGTTAGACTTGAAGACAACCATATTGTAGTCAGCCGGAAAGCAGGAAAACGGAAGACAATTTCACAGGCGTGCAGTTCTAAGAAAGAGGCTTTGTTCATGGAATCTACGTTTAGGTTTAGGCACAGATAAAGAGTGGGGGGAATTATTGATAGTGTTTACAGCTAGACGAGTGTTTCTTGTGAAAGTTTGGCGAGGGGGGACCATAGATTGAAGCTCAGTCGAACACTTTCCATGAAAATAACGATACATCAGAGACAAATTCGCAACATCTCTTCTGTGAGATAGAGGTTGCAAGGAAGAGAAAAGGACATCTCCTATGAGGCTACGAAGTCTATTTTGAACTCTATCAAGGCAGGACAAGTCCTTTCTAGCAGCTCCTCCCCAGATGTGGCAACAGTATTCCATCCTTGGACGTACCTGGCTCTTATATAGATAGAGAATAGCATCAGCAGTGAGATATCTACCGGATCGATAGAAAGATCCCACCATTTTTCCAGCGGCCTTGGCAACAGATTTGATGTACGTGTTCCATTTAAGATCAGGAGTAATGGTCAAGCCAAGAAGCTTGTCAAAACTTGAGGCCTCCTGAAGACGAGAGCCATTTATTTCAATTGATGCCAGATGTGGATCAGAATGTTGATGATGTAAAGAGAGAAGCTTGGTTTTAGATGCATTAAAAGTAACCAGCCACTCCTTACCCCATTGTACTACGTGCTCAAGATCAGAAGAGAGAGAATTGGAGAGAACTTCGTCGTTTACTGTCTTAGATGTGCTACCATAAATATAGTGTCATCATTCCGTGTCATTAACTACAATCATCTATGTTTCAAGTTATTTATATCTTCAAATATTCATTCATGAGGTTTGGTTTACTTGTTTTGTAGAGGAAAATTGTTCTTTTTAGTTTTGACTTTGCAAAATATGATTGAGTTCTGCAAAGGAAAAAACAATAACACCAATGTTTGGTGCATTTTAAGTCAGAAAACCAGTATTTTGAGGCAGTCCGATTTGGTTGCACCAAGAATATGTGGTTGAATTTTAAAACAGAATAAAGACATACAAACAGCAGGTACACAAATGAAAGGATTTAAAAAGATCAAGTGATTTAAGCAAAAAAAAAAAGAACATAAAATGAGTCAGCCTCGATCTTCTCCGATGCTAGACAGAATGGACAAGCGAGCCACAGTTTAGCATTAGTTCTAGTCCAGATCAATATAGATAAAATTAAGAACACAATGCAAAATGTATCAATTTATTTTCTTAATAATAAATTTCAGCGATTATTTCACTTGGATGGAAAAGCAAATACTCATGACTAAAACACACAAAACCAGTTCTTGATTTTCTGCTGAAAGTTTCAGCAGAAAATCAACCACAACAAAATTCTGTAGCTTACAATAATAACGTTTATGGTTGTTGAGAGGCTAGAGTAAATTTATTTTCAGAAAAATAATTACATTTTTTAAATCTAAGGGAAGTAATCAACTCTTGTGATAATTATCTCCCTTTCACTATAATGTTTTTTTTAACACCAAAAGTACTAGACTGGGTGTCCGCGTTGCCCAGGTGTTTGGAGATGTGTGTGTTGGCGAAAAAAAAAAAAAAAGTGGTAATAGGCAAGTAGGCTCAAACCCGCACCACGAAGGAGGAAAAGAACGCGACAAAAAAAAAAAAAAAGTGACGTCTTTGCTGTTGTGTCCAATCGAAAGTGGCAATGGTTTAATTTAAGGCAATGGAAAAGAGGGAATGACTTTCAAAAATATCGGCGAAAAAAGTGCCCAGTTGAGGGTGAAGGAATTAATGTTATTAACCAATGTTTTTATATTTGTCGTCCGAAGGGTCGAGCTTCAAAATGATACCAATTTCGTGAAAAGCCGTCGCCTCTGTCAAAGGTTTTAGGCATACATACATACATTTAAACAGACAGGTGATATTTATATTATAGATGTTGAATATAAAAAGAATAAAACTGTACCTGACAGGCTGTGTAGAAACAAGGGACGTGCGATCTCGACTTGGTACTAATGTTGACCTACAAATCGAGGCAGTCAAAGTTCGAGGACCACCAAGGGGCTGAAAAGAAAAAAATAAACGGTTCATAATTTAATATCTTCAATTCATGATTAGAATCAGCATATGAAGTCAAACAAAAGTTTTGTCTGGTTTTCTCAAAATCAATCTAGTTAGATATGTCTAACTTCTATATTTCAGATAGGCTGAAATCAATATTATGCTCAATTTTTCTTTCGGGTTTTTGCACTTTCATCATAATTGTAGGTCTCGTATGCAGTTTATATGTGAACCAAAAAAAAAAAAAACAATAAAAAGTAGAAAGAAAATCGTAAGTGGAATACAGCTAAAAAAAAACAATGCAGTCTGGAGAGTTAAAAACAATTACAAAACAACACATGCACTAAAGAAAAAGAATGGAAGACAAAAGAAAATTTGAATATTAAAATTAATTTGTTTTTCTTTTTATCTTTTGTAACGTCAAAATTTCATACAGCGTCCACATTAAACAAAAAAAAAATGTATCGTTTAAAAGACAGTATCAAAACAGATTCATAATATTTATACTTTATGAGAAATGAAGCAAGATTTTAAAATGAAGAAAGAAGTTCGAATAGGTGCAAAATTAAAATAAAAAACAAAAGATGAAAAAGAAATTATGAAGATAAAAACATTAAATAATATAAGTATATATATATATATATATATAGTCATTTTATAGAATTAACTAATTGTATTTTCTTTAGCAGTTTTCGTATGGAGACATTGCTTTGCTGAGTGGAGGAGTTAGAGAAGAATAATTCAAAATATAGTTACGTTTACATATATTTTCAATAATATTGGTGGACCTGTAAATGCACTCTTGTCTGTTTGTCCGTTCTTTTCTCAATAACTATGCCTAGGAATTTTTTTGATTTTTGCACAAACATTAAACATGATATGAGTAAAAAAGTATCAGAATGGATTTTCTGGGAAAACTCCGGTTGCCCCCCCCCTAGGGGTGCCTTTCGGGTAAAAATGGCTAAAATTGACACTTTTGTGCTTATCAAAAAAAAAAAAAAAAAAAAAAAAAAAAAAAAATGATGTCTTGGATTTTTATAAAACTTTCTGAAAAGTTCTAATTCATTTCTATATAATTTTGTTTATCTATACTTCGCGATAACTTTTGGGTGGGCAGGTCGATTAGCAACTTTTTTCAGAAAATCAACATGGCACTGGTGATGATAGTTGAGATTTGATGTGATAAGAACATGTACCAAAAATTAGATTCCCATCTTGAACAGAAAATTGAGCATTTAATTTTAAAAATCGTGTAGAAAAATGCTGAAAAATCCTTCATCTTCATAGCATTTTTCACAACACTGGCTTTGAAATTTCACTATTTTTATAAAATATTCAATTAAAATTGATATATTTATATGAAATACATTGAAAGAAAAGTATATACATGAATTATAATTTGCTGGCACGATGACTTTGTAATATGTCTATGTCTTGCTTCCTGCTCATATACAACTTTTTAAGAAAAATCAATCAAATTTGTCTAGTGTGTGGCTGCAAAATTGATAGCAGTAATCTTTTCAATTTTTTTTTTTTTGAGTTGTTTACTATTTCTGGAAAAAATACACACAAAAAAATTATTTGAAAACATTTATTTTTTTAATATTTTTGCGATGTAATATGAATAAAACTAACTATTGTTTGGGTAAATTAAGACGACAAATAAAATTTAATGGATAAATATTTATTTACCTAATGAACAAAATCGTTTGAATGCCCTCTTCTCTCACATCCAATTCATCTGAGTTTATAATCGATATTATATTTTCCAGAAGTAGTGCAAAAGCACTATATTTTGAACTGTTTAAAACAGTAATTTGGATTTCAGTTAACTGTTTTGTTCTCTGAATCATATTAAAATATACTGTTGTCGGTTTGGATCTCAAACCAACTAACTGCATACACTTGGATGATAAATTTGACCAAAATGTTTAATTTATCATAGTGTTTGAGGATAGACAACTCTAGTCCATAAACACATTAATCTTGTGGCTTATGTTAGCCATCTTCCTTGATTTAAGGGCCCAATTTTCTAAGTTAACTTCTCCACAAGAAATGGCAACAGCATACTCAAAAAGTAGCCTCTGGTCTTCACACTTAAATTATTTGTTTCTTCTGCTGTCAGATAATGATGATCGAGAGGGACACTCACTTTTTAGAATTCTACTTGAGGCAAATCTTAAGATAATTATTGATACAAAGTTTCCCCAAAGGACCAGTAAATGTTGTTAGGCTTTTTGTTGTTTCATCAATTAATTTAAAAATTGTTGTAAATGGCAGTTCTTCTCGTGAAACCTGAAAATTTGAAAATTTGCATGTTTAATAATAGAGCCAGATTACATAATAAATACCAATATATTATTTTATTTTCCACAAAAAAGGAACATAATTGCAGGTGAATCTATAGAATTAATTTTACCTCCTTGTTTGAAGGACAAGTGCAGATTATGTGCCTTGTTTGACAATTTTCTATCTTGCACTTTACTGCAAAGTCATCACATCTCAAGTCAGAAAGTTTACAGCTACAAGAAAATATATCAGACAGTCTGCCTAGCTGTTCCTTCATTCTTTTCACTTTGATTGCTGCAAAAGATTTCCTGTCAATCTGTTTGGCCCTCTTATAGCAAAATATATTGACCTTCTGTCCTATACAATGTTACCTTAATAAGGGCAATTGTGGATAGACAGCTTGCCGAATACTAATTATTTCCTTGGCAATTAACTTAGAAATCTCACTATTTTTTAAGTAGGGATAACTGTTTTCGAGGAAATAACTAAACTGGATGACTTGACGTGAAGTTGGGGTGCTGTTTCATCCAAATGACAAGGTGGACCAGCAAATTTTGTGAACCATGAAATAAAACTGAACATCGTGCTTTTACTGACATTCTAATCTGAAAAGTAAAATAAATAAATGGATTATAACTGAAGGAAACTGTATTAGGCTATCTTCCAGTTTCATACGTAAAAAATAAGTGCTAGTTATAAGAAATAATGAAAAACTTTGTAGAGTTGAATTAGATGTGCTGAAGAGAGAGGACCAAACCAAATCAGAGGCATAGTAGTGTTTAGTTTAGACATTTTTAGCAGATTTTATCTCCTCCTTCGATAACATGAATTTATCCATAAAGAGATTCATTCTTGCTGTAGCTGTGCCATTTTAAACGAGTGTTTAGTGTTTAGAGTTTGAAAAACCAGCGCATGTGTATCTATGTTACTATGCTATTTTTAATAGTATTTTCAAGTTAAATTTAATTTTCATGAAATTTTTGTTTATTAAATTTTTAGGTGAAAGTATAGAATAGTTACAATACAACCTCTTTCCCATATTAAGAATGACTTTCTAAATAACGTTATTTTAGCATAGATGCACACATAACGAAAAACCTTTAAAGGAGTTTCCTTATTTACTTGTATTAATCTTTGTGGGTTATCTGATTTTAAAACTATAATTTTAGAAGAAAAACATTGCTTAAAAATAATTACTTCTTAAAAATAAAAGAAATTAAAATTTGACACTAATTTTCTGCAAAGTATTTTTTTATTAAGTAGAAAAACTTGAAAATTTATGTGGTTATATTTTGTAAAGAATATGTAGAATAAAATTGTATGGACTATATTTTTGTTGTTGTTTTAATATTAAATTGGAGTATTACCATATTTTAATACAAATTTCAAATAGAATTTGATGTGAAATATTAGGTTGGTGCAAAAATAATGTTTTTGACGTTCATTTTAATGTTAAAAAATGACATTGTTTTTGTGTCAACCTAATAGAAAAACAAATTAAAAAAGATAAAACAAATATTCACAGCAGACAATTGAAATATAATATATATTTTAAACAAGTCTTTTTCATTTTTCCTTTCGAAATAATTAAGCCTAAATCGTAATGTTTTCAAATTAAATAACAAAAACAAACATTAATTTTCAATATCATCAATAACGAGCGTTTTTTGCAACAGTGAAATCTAAAATGTTTCCACCCCAAAAAAAGCTCCTGAAATGAAAAAGCGAACTTTGATCGTTATTATTTAAAAAACATAATTTTGCCTTTACACTTGATATTTTATTAATGCATTATCCTCACTCATTTTATTTAAAAATGTAGTTTAAAAATTAGTCTAAATAATGATTCTATTTTCTTAACAGCACGGATTGTTTTGATGATGGGACGTTCTTGACAATTCAACGAAAAACTTTTAATCACTTCAAGTTTTCAACTTTTAAAGTCATTTCCTCAAGCAAAGATAACGATTTTGAGAAAAATATTTTGTGTAGGTCTTTTCTATGTCAAACCCCAACTATCATCACCATTGCCTCATTAGGGTTCCAAAATCGACCTGCACCAGGGGCTCTTTTAGGACTAATAAAAACACTCCAGTTTTGGGATTTTTTTACCATATTTGTCTTAAATTTTCTGCGTATATCTATTTAGCAGTTTTTCATGGTGCTGAACTCAAATTTAACTATGTTAAGGCCGTGGGGACTTTTGGGATAAATGGGGGGGGGGGGGGGTGATGCGTTCCCTAGCACTTTCTGGCCAAACTCATGCGAAACAACTTGTAAAAAAAATAAATGTCTTTATTCCTTTTTTCCAAAATGCTGCAACTACTAAAATCACTTGTTCGCATATAGCACGAGAAAACTTAGCAACGACGTGGAATAGAAAGGGTTGGTTGGTTGGTTTATTAGGGTTTCACGGTATATCAACCACTGTGGGTCATTTAATGCCAGGCTATGTATTTAGTTGAGATAGTTTTTGTTGTTTGTTTTTTTGTCCCCCCCCCTCCAAGTTATGTATTTTAAGATTTTTTGAGTTTTTACGGTTTAAAGTGATTTGAAGAGTTGTATATTTTTTTTAAGTATTTGATGATTTGGTGTGGTGTTACCTTGTGAAACAATTCTTTGATTTCGTTTACAGTATAATATTTATTTCTGATAGTTTCATATTTTTGACATTCTGTTAATATGTTTTATTGCCATCCGTTTGTCGGAGAAAGTGCATTTTGGTTTTTCTGTTGCTTCGATTAGGTGGAAGTGTGTTAATTTGGTATGTCCGATTCTGATTCTGTTTAGAACAATATTTTCTCTTCGTCCTTTTATTGTTGTTTTGTTTTTGTGTTTTATTATGAGTTGGTGCTCGTGTAGTTTGTTTTGGGTATATGTGTCCCATTCTGTTTGCCATTTATTTTTGTTATATTCCCTTATTTTTCTGCTGAAATCTGTGTATGGTATTTTGATGTTTGTTATATTTTTGCTAATGGCTTCTTTGGCTAATTTGTCATCTTCTTCATTGCCTGGAATACCAACATGACTTGGTATCCAGGCTAAGATTATTTATTTTCCTTTTTCAATAATTTCATTGTATTTCTTCATTATATCTAATATATGAGGATGCTCTAGTTCTTCTCCTCTTAGAGCTAAGATGCATGACAAAGAATCAGTATATATAATGAATTTTTTCTTATTTTCGTTCTTAATTCAAGTGCCATTTTGATTGCTTGTAGTTCTGCTGTGTATATTGATGCGTCGATGGGAAGTCTTATTTGCAGATGGTTCTGTCCATCTGTACATGCCGCACCTGTTCCTTTTTTTGTTTTCGCTCCATCAGTGTATCTTTCTTTGTGTTGTAGGTACTTTTCTCTGAGTTCGCCGAAGTGGCTTTTATTTATTAAGTTGTTGGTATTGTTTTTTTGGTATTTAGTAAGAGTCAGATCAGTGCTTGGATCTTTCAAAGTCCATGGTAGTTTGTTGCTTACTGTGTGTGTGACTATGTTATTAGGGTTTTCGTTAATTTGAGTTAATATTTCTTTGATGCGATATCCAAAAGAAGGTATGTTTTTTGGTGTGCTGGTATAAAAGTTTGTATATTGTAGGTTGAAGGTTTTTTTGTGTGTTGGGTTGTTTAGATTACTTTGTAGTTTTATTGCATATTGTGCTATTAATTTCTGCGATCTTAAATGTAGAGGGGGTTCATTGGCTTCTATGTATAGGCTTTCCATGGGTGATGTTTGATATGCTCCCAGACTAAGTCTTAATCCTTCATTTTGTATGGTTATTAATTTTTGGAGATAGGATTTACGGGTGGAGCTATATGTGATGCATCCATAATCTAATTTTGATCTTATGTGTGTCTGTTGTATTTTTAACACTGTGTCTTGGTTTGCTCCCCAGTCTGTTTTTGATATTACTTTTAAAATTTTCATTGTTTTTTGGCATTTTTTATTTAAGTTAGTGATATGCATATTGAAATAAAGTTTATTGTCCAGTGTGATACCTAGAAATTTATTGTTCAGTGTGATACCTAGAAATTTATTGTTCAGTGTGATACCTAGACATTTTGTGTGTTGTGCTATTGGGATTGGGTTTCCTTGTATTTGTAGTTGTGGGTCCAGATGATATTTTTGTTTTCTGCAGAAATGAATACAGACAGTTTTGTTTTGTGCCAACTTGAATCCATTTTTATCGATTCAGTTTTCTATTTTGTTTAAGCATTGCTGCATCTTTCTTTCAATTGTTATATTTAATGCAGAATATGCAATTGAAAAGTCATCTACAAATAATGATCTTTCAAATTGTGCGTCGACAATTTGTGTGATTTCATTTATTTTAATTAAGAATAAGGTGGTGGATAATATGCTATCTTGTGGCACTCCTGCTTCTTGCTCGTATTGATCTGATAATGTGTTTCCTTGTCGTACTTTGTAGTATCTTTGAGACAGGAAGTTTTGTATAAATATTGCCATATTTCCTCTTATTCCCATATTGTGTATGTCTCTTAGAATTCCATATTTCCAGGTTGTATCGTAGGCTTTTTGGATGTCGAAAAAGACTGCCACCACGTGGTGTCTGCGTATGAAACCGTCTCTAATAAATGATTATAGTCGTACTATTTGGTCGTTTGTGCTTTGTTTCTGTCTATATCCACTCTGATATTTTGATAAGAGGTTATTTTTTTCCAGGTACCACATTAAGTAGTTGTTTATCATCCTTTCCATAGTTTTGGAGAGGCAGCTGGTTAGGGCTATGGGTCTGTAACTGGTTGGGTTACTTGAATTTTTATTTGGTTTGGCAATTGGTATGATGGTTGATTCAAACCAGGATTTTGGTATTTCTCCTGTGTTCCATATTTTGTTATATATGTTAAGCAACAGTTTCAAAGATGACTCTGGTAGTTGTTTTAGGAATTGATAATGCATATCATCTGGACCTGGAGTTGTATTTCTGCTTTTATTTATTGCTCTTTTTAGTTCTTTTATGTTGAATGGTATGTTGTATGTTTCTTTGTTATTAGTTGTAAAATTAAGTTTTTCTCTTTCTGCTGTTTCTTTATGAATTTGGAATGATGTTGAATGCTGTTTGTTTGATGAATTTTTGTAGAATTCTTCAGCTAGTAAATTAGTTATTTCTTTTTTGTTTATGCATTTTGTTCCATCAGTTTGAATTAAATGGTTTATGGCATTTTGTGTTTCTTTTCCAGCTATTTTCTTTATTATATTCCATGTTTTTTTAGTTGGCGTTTGGTTGTTTAGCTGTGAAATATAGTTTTTCCAGGATGTTTTTTTGCTTTGTTTTATGGTGTATCGTGCTTTGGCACGCATCTCTCTATATTTTTGTAAGTTAATTGTTGTAGGGATTTGTTTGAATTTTTTTAAGTGGTTTTTTTTTTTCTTTCTTTGACAACTTTTTTGCAGGTTTCATTAAACCAAGGGTTTATTTTTTTTGTGGGGTTTGTTGAAGTTTTGGGTATTGTTTTGGTGGCAATATTGTTTAAGGTTTGTGTGAAATGTTTTAGTGGCTCTTCTTTATTTAGAATGTTTGTGTCTAATTCTGTTCTGCATAGATTGGTAAATGTTTCCCAGTTGGCTTTATGTAATTTCCATTTTTGGACTTTTTCTTCCGATATTTTTTTATTACTTTTAAGTATGACAGGATAGTGACCCCTTTCGTGTTGATCTTCTAGTACATCCCAATGGAAGTCCATGTAAATGGATGGAGTGCATATTGTTAAGTCTATTGCAGACATGGATTCATTGGCTGGGTGCATGTAAGTATTTTTACCATTGTTTAGTATACATAGGTTTGTTGTATTTATGATTTCATTTATTATATTGCCTTTGTTGTTGTTTTGATTACTTCCCCAATTGTTGCTGTGCGCATTAAAATCTCCCATCATCATAAAAAGAGGTGAGAGTTGGTTAATTAGCATGTCTATTTCTTTTTTTTTATTGGTTGATTTGGTGGAATGCATATGGAGCAGATTGTGATTTTGCGGTGTAGGTTAGCTGTTAGTGCTATTGCTTGTAGTTCAGTGTTTAATTGGAGGATTGTGTGATGTATAGTGTTTTTGATTAGTATGGACACTCCTCCAATTGCTCTATTTGTTGTGGATATATGGGTTTTGTCGTACATGTTATATTCTTTGAATTTGTAGTTGTGATTTTCTTTGAGTAGTGTTTCTTGTAGACATATTGTTTGTTGATGATTTCTAGTATTTCTTCATTAGGTTTTAGTCCTCTGCAGTTCCATTGTAGGAATGTTGTTTTGTTATGATTTGTAAGGTTTTGCATGGGTATTGTTTTTATTTATTTTTCCTTATTTATCGTCATTTATAAGTTCATGGGGTAAAAGGGATATCTTTTGATTCCTCAGTCTCCATGACCTCTTGGTTTTCGAGTCCTAGAGGCATAGTGTTTTTTTATTTATCTCTACTTTTGGATCGTGAGCGTGGTCGTGGTGTGTTGGGGAGTTTAGGTTCATGCACCGCAGAGTTTGTTTCGCTGTTCCACCGGCCCCTTCTTTCTGGGGGATCCTTTGGCATGTCTACCTCTTTCTGAACACTCAGGGGAGTGTTTTTTGGCCTGGAGAGTGAACGTGACCTATCCGTTGAATTTTTTTTTCCTGCTATTTTATTTCTTTTTTCCTCTGGTATGTTTTTTGGTATTTACTTTATTTTTGTTTTCTTTTTCGGCTAAAGGTGTTGTTTCTAGTGGGTGTGATGTTTGGGTTTTTGGTTCCAGTGAGGTTTTGTTTATATTTATTTTTTTCATTTCTTCAATTGTGTTTATTAATATTCTTATTTGGTCGGTGAGATCTTGGATTTTAATGTCTAAGTTTGTTGTGTGATAATTGTCGTTGTGCTTAGTATTAGGAGTATTCTTTTTTGTTATTTCTGAATATTTGATGGTTTCAACTTTTTTCCTTGCTTCTGGGTAGGTGATGTTTAGCGTGTGTTTAATCCTGGTAATTTCTTTTTTCCAAATTTCACAATTTTTGGAGTAAGCACTGTGATTTTCTTTACAGTTGGTACATTTGGGAGTTTTTTGACAGTTGGTGTGGTTGTCATTTTCTCCCCACCTTCCACACACTGGGTGGCGTGTGCATTGATTCTGATGGTGGCCAAATTTTTGACATTTGAAGCAACGCAGTGGGTTGGGGATGTAAGTTTCGACTTTCAGTTTCTCATAAGCTATTTTTATTTCTGGTGGGATTTTTTGGTGGTAAAAGGTTAGTATGTACGTGTGTGTGTTTATCATTTCTCCATTTTTTTTCACTTGAATTCGTCTAATGTCCGTTACGTTCTGTTCTTTCAGATATGAACGTATTTCGTCAATGAGACAAAGTGAAAGTTCACGGCTTTTTACCACTCCTTTGCATGTGTTTAGTGTTTTGTGGGGGTATGTTTTTATTTTTATATTATCGGAATGTTTCCATTTTAGGAGTTCATCCGCTTGTGGTTTTGTGAAGATTTCTATTAGCAGAGTGCCATTTCTTAATTTTTTTAACCATTTTGGATTTTATATTTTTAGATAATATTTTCTCTATCTTAAAGGGGGAAAGTTTGGTTAATGGTGTTTCTTCAGTGGATTCCATTATTATAAAATTTGGATATATATCTTGTTCCTCAGTCGAGTCACTATCCGAAGTGTCTAGCAGTCTTTTTTACTTGGTGTTTTGTAACTCATTAGGATTGTTTGTGGGTTCATCATTCCTGCTCCCCACCCACCTCGGAGTCCTATTTGGGATGCGCACAGGGGGGAAACCCATTCGCCCTGGCTACAACAGGGTTACAGGAATGGTATACTTGCATATAATGTAGACTTCGAGCATTTGTGTTTCTTAATTTATCTCATCCAAGTAGAAAATGGGAAATATTATTTTGGCCTGGAGAGTGAACGTGACCTGTCCGTTGAATTTTTTTTTCCTGCTATTTTATTTCTTTTTTCCTCTGGTATGTTTTTTGGTATTTACTTTATTTTTGTTTTCTTTTTCGGCTAAAGGTGTTGTTTCTAGTGGGTGTGATGTTTGGGTTTTTGGTTCCAGTGAGGTTTTGTTTATATTTATTTTTTTCATTTCTTCAATTGTGTTTATTAATATTCTTATTTGGTCGGTGAGGTCTTGGATTTAATGTCTAAGTTAAGAGGAAAACATGTCTAGTTTTTGTTCATTATATACAATTGACTGCTAGCCACCGCTTTCACCACTTATTTATAGATCTGTGTTGATGGGAGAATGTTGTGTAGTATTTAGGTTTTGTGTAAGTTATATGTGTATAAGTGGTGCGCTAGACGTGACCAGCCGATTGATCGGATCGGGCCCATCCGACCGCCCGTCTAGCCCAGTAAGGGCCAAAGTGGTGTGTTGGGAAGTGGGGGTACTAAAACCTGACCTCCAAGTCTCAACCACCAGGATCCCATCCTAATGGCATTACGGGTTGCTACCCACAGCCAACAGGTAGCCCCATTGAGGGACTTCTACTCTCTGCAGAGGGGCAGTTGGCATATTCTGATGCCCTGCCGACAGGGTCTAGTGGAATCTTGATCAATTTGAAAAATTTTTCATTTCCATTTGTTTTTTTTAAATATTTATTTATAGACTTTAGTTTAATTGTTTTTATTATTTTGGTTGGTATTTTTAAGTTAGGGAATCAGTAGGGAAGTAGGGGTGGAATGATAAATATAAAAGAAAAAAAAAAAAGAATGTGGGGGGAAGGAAGGGAGGGAAGGGGTTGTTGTTTTTGTTATTGTTTTTGCAGAACATATTTAAGTTTTACAAAAGAGGATAGAAAACAAAAACAGAAACTTAATGTAGATGCATTTCATCTCAGGAAGCCAAATGACAGCCTGATCTGGTAGCACCAGGAATAGAAAGGTGACGGTGTTGGTGGACAATTGAGCGGTGTCCCAACAACCAGGTGCGTGTCTATCTTTTCTCCTTCTGCTTCTCACAAGCTACCCACTTTGTTTATATGTTTCAAGTTCGATGGCAACGACTTTAACCTGTGACCCCATCAACGAGTACATCCGGCCTCCGCTACCGTTGACAATCCACACCTGCAGGTGTTTCCGCACAATGCACTCTGCAACAGATGGACTTAGTCATTTCTTTTTTTGCATGGTGCAGAACTCAAATTTATATATGTTAAGGTCTAAAACTGCACTGTTTGTTCATTTTCACCAGGATTTGACGTCCCCTGGGGACATTTGGGGCTAAATGGGGGAGGGTGCTGAACTTAGTCATTTTTTTATGCCTCGTTCACTGTGCACTCACGGGGGACCATGGATGCTTCATTTGTTGAAATTAAAAACAACAAGTGAAGCATGCATTTTCCCCCACGAGTGCACACACACATATATATATATATATATATATATATATGAATAGAATCATTTTATAGAATTAATTGTATTTCTTTAGTATTTCTCATATGGAGACATTGCTAAGTGGAAGAGTTAGAGAAGAATAATTCAAAATACAGTCACGTTTACATATATTTTCAATAAGATTTTTTTTTTAATTTCGTTTTAATTTTCCTTTAATAATGTACTTTTGTTTTTAATTTCAAAAATATCTGATTAGTAGCAAAAAAATGAAATAATTAAAAGTATATTTATCAAAGTTATATCTAAGTGAAATACACAGATCTTGTGTGATATTTTATTAATGAGATTGAAACTGCAACGAGTAGAAAAACCATTATGGATGAATGGCTGCTAATCATGTAAATATTTAATACACAGACGAAACATATCTCCAATTCAAGTAAGAAACCCAGCTTAGAATAGCATTATTACAATTGGAATAAATAGATTTGGACAATTATATTTATAGCCTAGGTGATGAGAATGAACCAATCAGATACTAGAATTGCTTTATAAATTATACTGAATCTCTTTCAATTTTCTAGTCATAGCTTTTCGTTTTGACATGACAGGAGGACCATTGCTAACCCTGATTGGATTAATACTACAAATTTTTTTACCTGGAATTTTTTACAATTCAAAGCTTATTTGACTGGATAGATACTGTTAAATTTTGTTTGGGACAACTTTAATTTGATAATTTTCTTTTCTTCACAACAGAGTTATTTCTTTTGACATCACTTTTTTGGACCAGTGTTCTATTATAAGA
Organism: Euprymna scolopes; assembly: GCF_053919585.1. Lineage (NCBI taxonomy): Eukaryota > Metazoa > Mollusca > Cephalopoda > Sepiida > Sepiolidae > Euprymna > Euprymna scolopes. The sequence goes on from NC_136499.1 coordinate 4,478,044, forward strand.
ACTGGCTCTCCACTCAAAAAGGACATCGTTTATAATTTAGTGCATCAGGAACTTTCAGTGAACATTAAAGAAACACATGGCAACACATGTAAACTTGTAATTGAATCCATATTTTTTTATCAAAAAAAAACTCATTGAAAATTGATGAAAAGATAAAATTCCGAACCAAATTGAAAAGAAAGAAAATACAGAAATACCAGAAAAGTTTAAATCAAACCAAAAAAATGTTTGAAAAAAAAAAAAAAAAATGACAAACAAACAAAAAAAAACAACAAAGACTAAAATCCCATTTTGTACTGCCTAAAAAAATGATTAAAAAGCAGAAATGTTAATTTATTTTTTTCATATCAAGAAGCAACATGCAACCGCTACATGCAATATCAATAGAATCCTTCTTTAAAAAAAGGTACTAAAAAAAAAAAAAAAAAATCTTACCAAAACAAATATTTTCTCCTTTTAAATAAATAGAAGAAATATCATGTTAGGAAATTAATTAGGTTTTATAACTTTTGCAGGTCATCAAGTATCAAACATTACATCTATTCTATAATTATCTTTTGTAACATGTTTATATATATATATATATATATATATATATATATATATATCTCCATGACTTTGCTAATGAATAGACTTTCTGGTTACTGAAGAACTTAATTAGCGAAAAGCAAATCTGACTGCAGGTAAATGTCTGGTTTCTAACCAGAGTCATTTCACCATGCTGTATACTTCTGTCAGACTAGTTATTTGGGTAGTTGTGAACATTTCATTTTGTGGTATGTATTGCATTTGAGCAAGCAAAATATTTTAGCATCTCAACAATGTTGTTAAGGATCCAGCTATTGTTTCGTGAGTCCCCTGTTAAAAAGTGAAGACACTAAAGATCATTACTTATGGTGAACAGTCTCTTCTGGATATCTTCAAACACGAGAGTTAGCTAAAGCATTGTGTGACTACTATTCCGGTTAAATTCCTTAACAACTAATTAAAATGCAAGTTTTCAAACTAATTGAAAGAGTTACTTCCCTTGCCAGTTTATCTCCCCTTAACATCGTATGACATTTTCAAAATGGCGATTCACAAATATTGACAAACACATTAAATCAATATGAATTGACAAACACATTAAATCAATATAAATCCCTTCAATTCAAATCTTGTAGATTTAAGTAAACTGATCCTTGATTATTGTATGTTCACTATTCGTATTGGAATTTATTTGGTTCATATTCAGAACTCCTTCTATATTAAAAACGAAAGTAAAGTAAAATCTGTATGATGCAGATGCACCTCATCATGAGTCACATCTTCTGCTTGGCGCGGATTGTGAACCCACGTGACTTATTTTTTGCCATTCCTTCCGATCGAGGGCAAGTTAGTTGATAGACGTCCAACTGTTGTCCAATCAAAAGCATTTTCTCTCCACCTTCTTGGCTTTTCTTCATCTCTTACCTTCTAACATACCGTGAAAGCATAACTGTGACAGGTCAGTGGTTGACCGTTTGACATGGCCAAAAAGTTTAAGAGGTAGGGAAGTAGTTTGTCGGAGGGTGGATATTTTTTTCTTTTTTTTCGATCAGGTGATGTCCCGTAATGAAACGCATTATGTGATTTTGAAACACCTCAATGCAATTGGTTATTTTTCAGTCCATCGGATACAGTCAAGGCCATATAAAATTACTGGAAGGACATAAACTTTTACTTTAACAGTAAAAGTTTATTTAATGATGTACGTACCTGTGACAAAGCAAAAATATCATATTCCAAAAATCATAAATTAATAGAGTAGTTTTATTTTTAACTAAAACAAAATTTTATGGGTAACCAAGGAGCAATTGTTGCCATCTTGAAAATAATCTCCAGAAACAATAATTACTCATGAATAATTCAAACTTGTAAGATTTTTGTTGTAATGTCTATGAATTCCCATTAATCACTCAAAAATGATTTTCATCAAAAAATTAAACAACTTGATCAATTTATATGATTTTTGGAATAGATTTTTTTTTTTTTTTTTAGTTTTTTTCTTTTTTAGGGGGAATTCCAGAGACAAACTATTTATTCTATTTGAGGCATTAAAAACCTGCAGATACTCAACAGCAAGTAATAAATATCTAGAAGAGTTGGCAAGTGGTCGAAAATATTTCGCTGCTGATCAACTACCATCATAACAATAAACATGTCTGCATTCTACTTTTGGGCATTGAGTAATTCTTAAATCAACAGAAATTCCCTTTTTTTTCTGCAAGTATTTATTATGTTAAGTTTCAATCTGACATATATGGGATGTGGAGTCAAAGTTCAAAATAGAGTCAGACATTTAAGAATTTTAGACATTGGAATTTGCATCTCACATTTGAGCTGTTCTTCATTAAAAAAAGAAACAAAATCGATTTTTATTCACACAACCTCAAAAGCCCACCCACTTTAAAACCAAAACGCAATAATATACAATACATATAAACGTGGAAGATTTCTCAGATTGGAATCAGAACTTTTAGGAGTCTGTTTGTTTTGGCTACTGCCTCCACAGCGCTGATCACAAGATTACAATTTGATTTAATTTTATGGCATGTAAATCCTTGGTTATTTTAAGGAATATTTTTGTTTTCTAAATTTGTGGGAGGTTTTGATTTTATGGCTTGTTAATTTTTTTTACTATTTTTCTCAAAACTACCTGTTTGATTGGTATGGTTTGTAGAATTATTTTAATCTTAGCAGGAAGGAGGGAACCCTTACGAGACAAAAATATGCTTGAATAATCACTATTATTGTAATTCAAGCAGATTTCGTATTTATTATTACAGAGTCAATTCGCTATTGAATATTATATTGTACCTAATATGTAATACTAATTTCAAAAGTAAAAAAAATAACTTGGGTGCCATCAGCTAGAATCAAAACCAAAATATTTAGTGCTCCGTGTTTCCTCAATTACCGCTCTCAAATAAATGACTAGTTTGACAGTTTTGGTAAAAATCCATTACATGATTCAAGTTCTAGAAAATTCTAAAATTTAAGGCTTAAGCTTAAGGGGTCAAAAGAATAATTTGAAATTCATGGAATCTTGCATAATTGGTGTTTGATAACTATGCATGAAATTCAATGCAAATCTGAAATGTTTGAATTTTCAAATGGAAGCCAATATTATTCTAAACTCTGTAAAATACTCCAAAGAAAGTGAAATTTGGTAAATATTTATTATTTCATGTCTGATGTCTACTGTTGACATTCACTGTTTTGTATATATAGGATATGTAAAATTAGTTTGGGGATTGTTGTAAATAAATTATTTTTACCAAAAGCTGTATTGCTCTCAAGAAAGTATATTTTTGCAAAGGCATTGCTTGTTTTAAAATTAATACTGATCATCCTCACATCTATTACCGATGCATGTGTATATTTTCTTTTTTTCTTTTTTTTTTAACTTAATCGTGGATTTTACATAGATATCTACACGCTTACCTCAAGATGAATGTTGACTGGCTATAATATACTAGTGCCATCATTCTGAACATTTTTGCATGCAGTTATTCAAGGGGAGATAAGGAAACATGCAATTATCCAAGGGGAGACAAATGGGTAAGGGGTTGTCTATAAAGCACCTTCATGTCCTTTGCCAATGGAATTTTTCCTCATATCATCGGTGAAGTTGTCACAGTTTGTGGATGCTTGATGGTATTTGATTATGAACATATTGTACACTTTGGGATTTCCTCACTTTTAACAGGAAAGGGATCTTGGTGCTTGTGAAGATAGTCGACAGATCAATTTTTTTTTTTAAATATGTCGTTTTAAGCAAAAACAATATTACACACTTAATTGGCATGCCGAAAATAGTAATATATCCAAAATTTACAAAAAATCATAGAGTAGAAAATTATTTACATATAAAATTTTTATGGGAATAGGGGGAATAACTTGCATTTTTCTTAGACGTTATAAAGTAGATAGCAGGACTCTACATGCAGGGGGAATAACTCCGAAACGAATATTTTAGATGATTTGTTCATAGCTGCAATATTTGTTGTCTAGCACGATATTTTTTTTTTTTACTAAAAAACACAATAGCAGTTTTTCTACTTGATAAATTTTTGTAATTTTTGGATGTATTACTACTTCTGACTTGCCAATTAAGTATGTAATATTGTTTTTACTTAAAACGATATATTTAAAGAAAACATATGTTGACTATCTCTTAACAAACACCAAGATTTCTTCTCAGCTCTGTTTGCTGAATGCTATATAGATTTTTTTTTTAATCTACAAATCTATTGAAGCCATGCAATAAACAAGCATACAAATATATATATATATATATATATATATATATATATATATAAATAAGCATTTTGGACACCACCAATTTAGCTGATTCCTATTTTCATAAAAGTCTTCCATAAATAAAAAAGATTAAAACAAAAGACAAAACTATATAAATATAGGACAACAGAGAGCTTTACATGCTTCTTCGAGAACACGTAAAAGCAGCAAAGGGCAAAAGATTTGCCACTCAATAAAATCTAGAGAATACTTGCCACCCGACTCACTGAACGCAACTAAAGACAAAAAAAAAATAGAAATATTGAAAACTTTTGCTTTTGTTGAGAATTAACGGTGAGAACAAGCTAACAAGAAATTTTTTTTTTTTTTTTTACTCACGTTCACCCCTAACAAATCATATCGCCACTTGGACGTAAGGGGCTATTATTTAGGACCATACCTAAGGAAGATTAACAAGATGTTGGTTTACATTACATTAAAACTTTTGCATATCAGTACAGTCAGGGAAACAGGTAGCAGGAAGAGAATTCCAAAATCTAGCTGTTCGAGGGAAGAGACAATTAGAATAGAAAGCTTTCTGCCATTTGAGGACCTCAATAGTGAAGGGGTGTGATTTTGTTGCTAAGCAGGTTTGTCAGTGATATGTATGTCGAGGAGGCACAAGAGCACAAGTTCATAGCACATTCCATTAAAATATTTGTAAAACAGGCACAGGGGTGCAATGTTGCGACAAAAGGACAGGAGTTGACAAAGTGGAATCCTATCCAAGAGGGAGAGACTAGCGGTAGATGCACCAACCTAGATGTATCAACAATACTCCATGCATGGACGAATGGTGGCTTTGTAGAGGCACAGGATACTTTCAGGTGTGAGTAGTCTTCTAGCATGATAGAGGGAAGCCACCTTCCTTGCAGCAGCCTTCTCAATGTTTTCAATGTATTTGTTCCAGTTCATATTGCCCGTGAATGTTAGGCCGAGGAGTTTGAAGGAAAAATTCTCAGGTAGGGTGTTATTTGTCATGGATATCGATGGTTGGAGAGGCATTTTGTAATTGTTAAAGGAAAGCAACTTAGTCTTACTAGCATTAAATGTTACCATCCATTTGTGGCCCCATTCCACTATAGTCTGGAGGTCATTTTCTAACGTTTCTGCCATTGTCTTAGATTTATGTACATCTGTTCTTCCCTCGTGCATGTTATAGAGCGTTGTATCATCAGCAAATATGTCCATATCGGACACAATATTATCAGGGAGGTCATTAATGAATATCAGGAATAATAGTAGTCCAAGAACCAACCCCGAGGCAGTCCTGCATTAATGTCATCCTGCATTAATGACAACCTGGATATCATATTGCATAAGAAGGATTTAATTATATTTAGTATATGTTCAGTTATACTGTACAATTAAATTTTCATTAACAGCCCCTTTGCATCTAATTATGGCTTAAATGAATCTAATTTGTCATTTTATGAATATAAAACACAATAACTGATAAACTACGCAAACAATGGAAGATTAATCTCGTTAAGCCATTCGTGGGTCAGGTGCTCATTTTCTGACATCATAGTTCAAATCAATGTTGTATGCAACCTAAGCGCATTTGTCCTAGTAAAGTTATTGGCTTTCATATAGCTATAATCACTTGACGCATTTGTTCCTGCAAGATCACTAAAGTGTAGCAAAGATGGGTGACCATTGCAAAATACCAGATGTAAAATCTGATCCTAATTAGCTTACAAACTAAAGAACAGTTATCAATTTGTAACTACAATGTACAGTTTTGGATCATTAGTTGTGATCTGCACCAACCAAACACTGGCTGGTGATGACAAATTAACTATTTGCAATTCATATACTGGCTTTCATTTTCAACACAATCTTTTCATCAGATTTACCCCAATACAACTATTGATCAGGAAATGCTTAAAGTCCAGTAGAAAACGCAAATTAAAAAGACAAGCAATGAGATACATAGAGAAGGAATTGTTATTTTGGAGTTTTTCTTTCTCCTATATAAGTTGCCTTATAAAGGCTTGGAAATCTAGTCCACCCCACTATTTCACAATTAGTTAAAAAAAAAAAAAAAGAAACATTCATATATATTTCATTAGTTAAACAAAAAAACAAACATATTTCATTAAGGTATTTGAGAAAGTAACTTTACAGTCGCTTTCAAACTTTCACTACAGCTGGTATTCCTAAAGAGTCACCCATTTAAGTACTCACTTGGCTCAACATTGTTTAACTTTGGTGATGTTTCAACAAAATTTAAACATACAATATCTGGATTCCAGAAAAAAAAAATTAACAGAATTTTTTTTAATCACATTAGATTTTATTTTAAAAATGAATTATTGAGCATATATTAAATAAATTCTCTAAAGACCTGAGCAGTCTTTTAATAATCTTCAAGCAAGTAGGAATGTATAATCTTTGTGCAATTCATATGCAAAGTCTTGATAACACTTTGTGCTTCCAATTTCCCCCTCCCCATTCATTTATTGTCATTTTGATTGTTAGTCTTTCTGTTTTATCTGTTATTCTGCAATTTCCTACACTTTTGGTTTAGAAGAGGAATTTAGTTTGCCACCATATTCTTGCCAGCATTATTTTTTTACTGCTTTTATTACCTTGTGGAATTGTCAAGGGAGAAAGCCAATCACTTGGTAAGACACAGCTACAGAAATGATATACTCAATGTAAGCATGATCACAAGCGCCTATGTTCCGTTGATTTCTATACTCATGTGGTGCACAATCATGTTGTGGTCATTTATCTTTTAGATGGATTGATCCTTGCCACTGCTTTTTAGCACTTATTTATAAACTGGAGTAGGTCTTGATAATTATGAAGTTAATCAATTTAATGTTGTAAACAATCAGGTCAGCTGATAGACTAAGTACTAGGGCAAGACATGAATAGCCAAGTGATTGGATTGGGCCTCTGCTACTTTCATTCAACCAAAGTGTTGCAAGTCACATGACCATTTATATAATTAGGCCACAGACCATTCAGCCACCAAGATTCTGGCTTAAGACATCACAGGTCACTACCTACAGCCTACAAATAGCCCATTTTAGGAAGTGGAGGTTACAGCAGGAATTAGAATACACCCTATTAAAGCCTGATTGTCATAGCTAGTGAATTTCAAAAATACAATCTGGACGTGAGGACACTTTAGAAGAATGATATGCAATAAAATTCTGTTTTAAACTTAGAAAAAATGCTACAAAAACATATGGAATACTTCAGACAGATTTTGGACCAAATTGCATGAATCTAGCATCAGTTTTTAAGTGGTATAAGAGATTCAAGGAAGGCAGGGAGTCTGTGAGAGGTGATAAGAGGTGTGGGATAAGTAAGGAAGTCAGAACACCAGAGTTAATTGATCAAATAAAGAATTTCATGGATAAGGATTGTCGTATATCTAGAGACAATAAGTGCACAGTTTTGATCTCAGTGTGGGAACTGTAACATAATTATTCATGAAGAACTGAAGATGCAGAAGGTTTGAGTGAACTTTGTCCCAAGGGTACTCAGAGAAGATCAGAAAGAAAGATGTTGTCATGGCAACAAGATGTGCATCAAGACAATTCCTCACCCTCCCTAAAGTCCAAACCTTGCTCCCTGTGACTTTTGGTTATTCCCTAAGCTAAAGGAAAACCTTAGATGTTTTTATTATGAAACAATTGAAGACATGAAAGAGTGTGTGACGAGGGTCATTGACACGCGCACACAAGAGGACTTCCATGGGGCTTCCAGAAGTTGTTGGAACAGTACAACAAGTGCATTGCAGCCAGAGGAGATTACTTTGAAGGGGCCTAGTGTTTCATGTGTGTAATATCAATAAAAGTGCCTATATGAAAAAAGTCTGGAAACTTATTTAAGACACCTCGAAATAATCAATAGGATGACATTTTTTAATATATAATTAATAGGGTACATTTATCATTCAAGCATGGTAGTGTTTGAATATATGGTTACGTGGCAGTTTCAATCATTTACAACTGCTTTAAAACTTTACAATTCACTCATTTTTCGACCAAATTTCAAACAATTATTACAGTTTATAGATTACCTTCTCAGCTATATTGTGAAAAATTCTTTTTTTAATTTTCGTTCAGTAAAACAAAAGTTATGAATTTTCTGCTGTTCAAAATCATAAAAATATGTAAGGAGGTGAGCGACGCTTTTTATGACTGGTTTCCATAGTAACCACATCGCTTCAGCGACTACTGTTGCTACTAATTTGAAAAGAAAAGTAACAAGTGAAACAGAGAGAATGAAAGGGAGATAATTGGGTGGATTTTATTGAAAGCAGACGAGTACCATACATTGTTTTTACATATGTGTTTATGGGGGGGGGGCAAAAAAATAAGACTGAAATTAAACAAAGAACAAATGAATTTATTGGAAGCCTGGAAACATCATGGATTACAATAGAAAAATGCGAGCATGAAAAGTAATATGGTTAAGCTTAAACATGGAAAAGTAAAGGACTAGTTGTTAAAACTGGAAAAGAAAAGGACAAGATATTCTAGTAAAAATTATAATAAATGTATAACTTAAAATATTGTAGCATTAAGAATTTTTTTTTAATTTAATTTATAACATTATATAATATTATAAATTAAATTTTTAAAAAATTCTTAATGCTGCAATATTTTAAGTTATACATTTATTTTTTACTAGAATATCTTGTCCTTTTCTTTTCTAGTTTTAACAACTAGTCCTTTACTTTACTATGTTTAAGCTTAACCATATTACTTTTCATGCTTACATTTTTCTATTGTAATCAGTATATAATTAATAGGATGACATTTATAAATAGACTAGCGAGGGGTATCCGGCGTTGCCCGGGTGTTTGGAGGTGTGTGTGGAAACTCTGGGGGTGGGAGGGTTAAAAAAATAAAAAGTAAGTATGAGGATCGTACCCGAACCGTTGAGGCAAAGTTGTAAATTAAAGTGTGAAAAAAAAAAAAACGTGCGACGTTAACCATTGCCCCACCACGAGATGCTAACGGAAACACATTTGAATTTATTTAATTACTTGGATTTGGCAGGTGCCCGTTTTAACGAGTTAATGAAGTCAAGTTTGACTGCGGCATTTTTATTTTCCCAAGATGTTATAGGAAAAAGACTAACCCACATGCGGCGAGTGACAAATGTTGAATATTTATCTTCCCGAAATCGAGCAAATTAAATAGACAGGCAAGCTTCGTTGTTTATACATTTTCGCTTTTATATTTATAGATAATTAGTAAAGAAACTACTAAAGATATTTAGTCAAAGTCAATTATTACATTTTTTATTTAAAAACTATATTAGAAATGTGAATGTCTACAAATCAAATAAGAAAAATGTATTTTTACATGTTTCCATTCATCTGCGATGTTGAACTTTCAAATAGTTTCATCACTAAACACTTCGATATGTCCAATCATTTCTACAAAAGATTGTTCATCCTACTTAAGATTTACATTGCTTAGAACACAAATCTTGATGAAACATCTTAAGAATATGCTTTTGAGATTTGTGTAATCTCACATTTGTTTAAAAAAAAAAAAAAAAAATTGAAAAATAAATTGAAAATGTCTGTTTATCCATAAAAAAAAAAAAAAAAAAATGAACGTACCTCTTTTGGTAATGTGGTGACATTGTTGATGCAGGACGCTTTTAGCACATTTGAAGAACCACAAAGTGAAATGTTGAAACCATGATAATATTGTGTGCCAGCAGATGTGAAAAGATGGCCGCCGGTTACATGTTCAAAACTAGAAGGAAAGACAAAGAAAAAACATAAAACATCAGTTTTTTTGTAAATGGATATTCCTGGCTTGTTTCCTCTTCTGATGAGGAGCATTTAGCTTCGAAATACCATGACTTATAGAGGTACTTTTTCCTTATTGATCTGATGATGCAATAAAGTTTTATTTAATTTTGCATTTTCATCTTTTAATTCTTATATTAATTGCTCAGCTTAACTGCACAGACCTTTTACTGTTTTGATATTTTGCTTAAAGATTATTTGTATCTTTGTTGATTGCATTTATTACATTATCTATCTATATATATATATATATATATATATATATATATATATATATATATATATATAATCTAGCAATAAAGATTTGAATATTAAAATGTGAAATTTAAGAAAGTGAAAAAAAGCATATTTTTTCTTTAAAATAAATTTACTTTTAAAGATATGAAGCAAACTTTAAACTCAATTCGAATTTCTAATGATATTAAAACAAAAACGTGTTGTCCTATCTTTTATAACATTGGCACATGAGCTGTGCATTTTCACTTGAAGATACTTACATTTTAACATCTCATGGACTACTCATAGAATTTTTTATATCTCTAAAGAAAAAAATGAATAAAACGGCACTTGACAAAGACCTGACTAGTTTGAAAGCTTGCTTTACATCTAAAAAGTTAAATAAAAGTTTATTTTAAATTGGCAAAAAAGCACATATCGTTTTTAGTTTTCTTAAAGTTAACGTTAATATTCAACTTCATAACATATGCGTATGAAACAAGGTAAAAAGAAATACAAAGAAAAAAATAAAAATAAAAAAATAATATTAATATTTCATTAATTTTTATTCAAATATTTAATCTTACCCAGAAAGTTTTTTAAAGTTGAAATCTCTGTTATTGATAGTGTCCGTATACATACAGTCCGAGACACATTGATGTCCGCCCAAAGCTTGCAACCCTGGGCCACATGGTTTACAAGATTCAATCCCCCAAGCATCACCTGCATGGACAACGGTATTTGGAGGGCAAGGAGTACACTTGGTGGTATTTACAGCAATATATTGACCGTCAGGACATGGAACACAACTGCAACAGGAATACAAGAGATAATAAAATGCAAATTTCATTTTCAGCAGATAAAAATACTAAAACATTAACTGGAGAAATCTATATATTTGTTTTTCTGTCTGTTCCACTTTGTCTCAAACTACTTGTCTGATCTGACTGAAATTTTGTATAAACCTTTTTTATGATAAGGTACAGTGAACTAAGTATTAAGGTATCTATTTGATGTGAAGTTAGGGGTTAATAGGAATAAATAGGGATTAGTATTTAATGCAAAAATTAGCAAAAAATTAACCATATTCAATTTAGCATAAAACACTTATTCTAAGTCAATGAATTTTTGCTGTTTTTAATTTTTGCTAAAAAGTCTATTTTATATTGAGCATGAATAACATTCCTTTTAAAATGTTAATATAAAACAAAATTTGCTTCATTTAACAATCTTTGATAAGTAAATATGATTCTGATTATTATGCTATGGGTTTATCATACACAAGAAATATTTAAAATTAGTTTTTTATATTTATGAGATTAAAATTTTCTCATATTTTGGAAAAGGTTTTGCTAATTGCTATCATCTTTTACATAAGAGGAAAGTTGAATTTAAGTCATAATTTTCAAGAAAAGATAACTGAATCAGATTAAATCATGCTCAAGTTTTCAAAATGGCTGCCAATCAGTTCTATTCACAAGCTACAAATATTTAAAATCTTAAAAATAAAAATGAAATGTTTTCTTTAAAATTTAAACTATTACTCATTTTTTCTTTTCAATTGTCTTATTTTTTTCTAGCTGAATTTTAAAATTCTAATCGTCCCTTCAAGTGTAATTGTTTGAATCTCTCTTGCACTTGGTACACCGGGTATATATGCCAGGTAGTTTCTAAAATTCTTTTTCATGCGTCTGATTGCTCTTATAATTAGTGGATTGACAAAGATCTTGCTAAGATTCCAGCTTCTCTTCATGTCGTACAGAAGACCTTCATATTTCGTTATTTTTTCCTTCTCAGCTCTGTTTTACTTAGCATCATTAGGAACACTAACTTCTACAAAGGTTGCTTCTTACTCTTTTATAAAAGAACAAATGTGCTTAACAAAAACATCTGAACTTAACAAATATCAAAAAAGCTAAACACATCTATTTCAATCTATTTTGCACTCATTAACCTGTAGGGATTGTTTTGAAGATCGACAAAGTCTTGTTTTAGATTTTGAAAAAAAATTGTTTTATTTGTAGTGGAAAAATAATTCATTTGGCAAAAAATAAAACTATTGTATTTCATTTGCCATATAAGAAAAATAATTTTAAAAAATGAAATAAGTTCAACTGTTCTGTTCTTGGACAGGAGAAAGGATAAATGACTTATGAATGGTTTGTGGCAGATCAACCCTTTTGGTGTGATTTAGTTTTTTATGTTTGTATGCTTCAAATTTTTCATATCTTTTAATATCTACAGATAAATTTGTTTTATATTTGACAAATCGTCATACATTTTATAAATTTATTTTATAAAAAGTCATAAATTATATAAATTTATTTTATATTTTATAAAAAGTCATATTTTATAAAAAGTCATATTTTATGAAAAGACATTTATATATATATAAAAGCGAAAATGTATGTATGTATGTTCACTTTTTGTGTATGTCTGCAAAAGGCTTTTTTCGTCGGCCTTCTCGCTCAACTCGCTTCTTAAAACTTTTTATATCACGTCTAAATGATAATATCTACAACTTAAGAACAGAGGTCGCATCTGTATTTAATTTGCCCGACTTTCACGCGCTATTTTTTCCAGATATTTCGATCGCCACGTGTTTCTTCCGTTTTTCAGTATAAAACAAGCGAAAACTGGCTTGCAGCCATGCCATGTTTCAGGGTTAAACATCACGTGACTTAAGTTTTATAAACATTAAATTAAGATGCTTTTCATTCTGCTTCTCTTGTGGCCGAGATGGTTAGGTCCCAGGGTTTTTTTTCCATTTTGTTTTCACCTCCATGTCAAAGGTTCAGGGTTCAAGCCTACTTTTCTACTAAAACTTTTTTTTCCTTTTACATCTCCAAACACCCGACCAACGTTTTTTTTTTAAACAGGGTTGTTTTGATCACACCACCCCACCAACACACCACCTACAGATACCCGGGCCATGCCGAGTACCCCACACTAATATTTTATAAAAAGACATTTTATAATAAGACATATTTTATAAAAGTCATACGTTTTATAAATAGTCTTATATTTCATAAATATTCATATATTTTATAAAAAAGTCATATTTTATAAAAAAAAGTCATATTTTATAAAAAAAAGTCATATTTTATAAAAAAAAGTCATATTTTATAAAAAAAAGTCATATTTTATAAAAAAAAGTCATATTTTATAAAAAAAGTCATATTTTATAAAAAAAGTCATATTTCATAAAAAAAGTCATATTTCATAAAAAAAAGTCATATTTTATAAAAAAAAGTCATATTTTATAAAAAAAAGTCATATTTTATAAAAAAAAGTCATATTTTATAAAAAAAAGTCATATTTTATAAAAAAAAGTCATATTTTATAAAAAAGTCATATTTTATAAAAAAAGTCATATTTTATAAAAAAAAAGTCATATTTTATAAAAAAAAGTCATATTTTATAAAAAAAAGTCATATTTTATAAAAAAGTCATATTTTATAAAAAAAAGTCATATTTTATAAAAAAAAGTCATATTTTATAAAAAAAAGTCATATTTTATAAAAAAGTCATATTTTATAAAAAAGTCATATTTTATAAAAAAAGTCATATTTTATAAAAAAGTCATATTTTATAAAAAAGTCATATTTTATAAAAAAAAGTCATATTTTATAAATAGTCTTTAAATGATCGATCCTACTTGATTCGACAAGTACTACTACTCAACGTTTAAGGATTGGGTTAGAGGTAAAATGGCAAGAACACGATGTTGTTCAAGGGTGTCTGAGACAGTTTAGCATCATGCTTGGCATCAGAATAATATTTTTAGTTATTTGTTTTTGCAATCAGTGATTATTTGTTCACAAATTGTCAAAAAAAAGTTTTCTCACCATCATTGCTGTAAGAGGATTCAGATTAACAGGTTATGTATTGAGGAAGTTCAGACAGCAAATCGAGAGAGAGGTCGTAAGAGGAGAAAGTTGGGAGATGACAAAGGGGTGGCATAGGATAAGTATGCAAAAGTGGATGCAAAAAAAAAAAAAAAAGATATAGTTGTAGACATTGAACGACACACAAAATGAGGATTGAATGAATTTAATTTTCAAATCGTTTTTTGCTGAACTTTATTGTGTGATTGAGCCTCACAAAGAAACTGTTAAGAAATTGAAAAAGATGGCTGACATAATGCCCACTCTAAATGTTGGAGATTTTTATGCCCCATTCTCATTTGAAACATAGGGTGATAGTAAAGAAGAACAGGTAGGATCTTGCGATAAAGGAGTGGAGATGCATGGCAATAAGTGCCCATGATTGGCATGCGCCCACTGTAGGGAAGCAATGGCACACAAACCTGGAAGCCTTCTGATACAAAACTAATACAAGTATGCAATTTGAGACACTTGTGAGTCTGAAAAAAAGACAAAGTTTTTGTTCAGCACAAGTTTTTCAGTTTTGGATGTTGCCTCGTTCATTTGTGAGTTTATTGTTGATCAAAAAAAAAAAAAGAAGAAAAGGACTGTTGCTGCTTAGATGAAAAAGCGAACATTTCACCATATGAAAAAAAGAGCACAAAATAATCCAACTTCAGTGCATGTTTTGTTCTCATCTAAAAAAAAAATTATGCGACTGAAATAGGAATTCCCTAAAAATATCCTTAAGTCATGAAAAATTATAGACAATCTTTCAATTCTTTAATACCATGTTTACATCATTATAATATTCATATCAAAAATATTTATACATAAATATTTCATTATATATTAATATTTATACAAATTATTATTTATACATGATTATTTCATTATATATTAATATTTATATATTAAACTTAATATTTATACATTAATATTTCATTGTATATCAATATTTATATATTAAACTTAATATTTATACATTAATATTTCATTATATATTAATATTTATATAAAAGATTTTTTTTAAAGATCAATTTAATATTTTGTGACAAGTGAAAGTTCGAATATCGACACTTACCCATCTTGTCTTGTCCCAATTGGACATTTCTGACAGCTGCCAGCTCCGCCGGTAATTGTATTCGTGAGTTCAATGGAGTAAATGCGAGCTGAGTCGGTGATGTACATTTGTCCAATATCACGTCCTTTCTCGGTAATCCACTGAGAGTGCATGAAAATCCAGCTGAACTTTGTGGTCCCATTACGCATAATAGGAAAGCTAATAAAATAAAAGAAATAAAGATTGAGAATCGTTAAAACTTTGTGCAATTTGAATTTTATAAAAATAAAATCCGTTCATTCAAAAAAACCTAAAATACTGATCTGCATGCCGCAATAGAATTTACTTAGTTTAACCAAATTTACTTTTTAATATTTGCTTATTCACTGTTATTAGATTATGCTGGGGTAACATCGGGTTACCTTGCTGATAGCTGATTAAGAAAATCGACTATTATTATGAAAAAGTTGAATGTTAAATAAACATTATTAGTATTTTGTTAGCCGTTGTGTAGAAAAAAGATTGTCAGAATTGTGTACACATCTTTTTTTTGTTTGATTGTTTTTATAAATTGAAATGAACTTATTAGAATATTTGATGCCAAAGAAATATCAAACAAATAAAAATTGATAAAATATCCTCAAAGCTATTCTCAATATTTATCCATAAAGGATAAAAATTGGTATTTTAAAAATAGGTTTTCAGTGTGCTTGTTTTCTTAAAAATAAAAATGAGATTCTACTTTTTTTATTTTTATTTTTTTAGGTGATTATATACAAACAACCTGAAAAGTAGTGAAAAATACATGATTCAGACTTTAGAATGGGGGATAATTTTTGCATATATATTTTATATAAAATGATCACCCACTTCTGAACCATTACTTTCAAACTAGATAGCGTTTTTAAAGACATTTTCATGGGTAATCATTTTACATTAAATTTATATGCTTAGGTGATCCTTCACTCTAAAAGCTGAAATATTGCTGCTTTAGATTTTTAAAAGAATTTTTTACCATGCTACTTAAAAAAAATAAAATCTTATGCTTTTTTTTACATTTCAGAATTTTTAGAGATGGGGATTGACAATTCATATTAATTGAATTATTGGACTACTATTCTCATCTTAAGTGTTATTTTCACGTTTTGGATAATGTAACCTTTGTCTTCTTCAAATGTATCTTGTTAAACTCAAGAATGTACACAAAATTTCAAATTGAACTTTTTATTTAATATGTGGGGATAGCATGCTCTCATTATGTCAGCCAGGTAGAAGTCCTAAGTAATTTGCAATTATACTCCGAGTATCACCCAAACGGAGGATTGAACCTTCAACCTCCAGAAAGTGTCACAACTGAATTTTAACAAATACTTATCAGTTAAACCACAAACAATGCTTTTTTTTATTTAGTAAATTAGCAAAGGTTGCATCAGTAAATTTTTATTTTTTTCATCCATTATGTCATTAAATCAAGAATTCAGTTAGTGTTTTTTAGTAATTTTTAATTGTTATTTTACAAAACTTTTAAACTATTTAATCTTTTTCCCATAAAATATAGCTATATCTATCACAGGCAAAAATACTAATAAGTTTCTGATAAAAAAAGCACAGATAACTAAAATGAAGAGAAAAAACTGAGATTGTTTATGGCATATCAACTATTTACAGATTATTTAATACCAAATAAAATTGTCAAAAATAATTCCATAGGTTGGATAATTATTTAACACATTGCTCCTAGAAAACACACCCAAACTAGGAATAAACTCTGCATAGAGTTGCAGTGGCCCCAATGAAAAGGAGAAAAATGAACTTTATATGGGTCCACATTTACAATTTTGTCACTATAAAACATAAAAAGATCTAATAAAATGAATTTATCAAAATTTGGTAAATAATGGGACTTACACAAAACTTTGTTTCTGTTGCGTACCAAACCATTTCTTAACAACATTTGGTCGCGATGATTGATGATCCTGAACAAAAAAAAAAGAATTCATTAATTTTTGAAGTTTTTATAGATTTGAAAACTGGAATGTTCCAAATTTCAAAAAATCAGGATTTTTTTGTTTTTGTGGTAGAACATTTCAAATATAATGTTTATATGTGAACACATCAAAAACGGTGCCCAAAAATACTTTTAACTAAAACTTAAAAACTTATCACTAGGTGGTCAGAAAGTGAGTGCTCATTTTACATTAAATTTATGTAGAAAAGTGATCCTCACTTTCTAAAAAGCAATTTTTTCATATAATGAAAACTATTTCTGTGTGTCACTTTCAAATGTTATATTCATTTTCAGCACTCCCGAAAACTTGTAAAAGTCGTCATTGTAAAAGTTTTTTGGGAGTTGAAAAGAATCTTGACATTGACCATATATATATATATATATTAAATTGTGCATTAAGAGGAAATAGATTAGTGAACAATGCAAATAAAGGACATCATTTTTCAATGTGTGACATTTCAATAAAATCAGAAAAAGATGCTAAAAAACTTATAGTTTCAGTTACAGACACCAAATCTTTCTTATAATAGTTCTAAAATTGTCAAGATTAACTTAAGAAAAAAAAAAAAAAAAAAAAAAAAAAAAAAGAGAGAGAATATAAAAAATCTTACCACCATAAAATAAAGATAACATTGACCAGAACAATTTGTCTCAAACACAAAGGTCAGCTGGCTAAGCTTCACTTCTTTGTCCAAAATTACGGCTTCATTGCCACGGAAACCAGGTACCTCCATTACCAACAGCAAATATCCTAACTCACCGGGGCCATACTGTGTACGGACATACTCTTTTGCAGGCATCCAGCCCGAATTTGTGACACATTCTTTTTCTGAAAAGTAAAATACGTTGATGTAGTACAACAAAATTGAGTTGTTTCCCTTGGATTGGCAACGAGATATTTTTTTGGAGCATTTGAAATAAAATAAAAACACAAGTACGCATTTAACGTGTTATGTCCAAAAATTATAAAATACAATCGAGAAGATCTGCTAGAATTAATTTTTACAACAACAAAAAAAAAGGAGAAAAACATTATCTATCATTTAGTCATGATGAAATAGCGAAAGTCAACAAAATAAGGGAGATAAGTCAGTTTGTCATATGGAATTTACTATACCAATAAAACTGCATTATTCAATAAATCTTTCTTTTTTTTTGCAATTATTTTTCTATAGGATCATTTTATTTTATATATATTTTTTTTAAGTTTTTCTAATTTCGGCATGACACACAATTACGTAAAAGTACTTTTACTTAAAATGCAGGGTTTTTTGTTTTTTTAGATATCCACTAATAATGCACAAGCACGTACATTTCTGAATTGTGCGAATAGTAAGTTTTTTCTTTTGTGATGTGGCAAATAAATAGGACCACAATTGAGAAGTTAAGATGAAGAAGCATATAAACGTTTTATAATGGTATAACTTTTCATGGAGTTCACTTAACCAATTTTGTGTCCAAGAGAAGATATTATTTAGTGAATGTCTTCTATATGATTATTTATCTTTACTCATATTGTGATTAGTTACTAATTTTGTTTTTTAAGAGTCAATGTATGAGTGCACTGAGAGAGAAAAAAAGGATGCAAACATTTGAATATGAATTTGTTTACCTTCAAAATTGAAACAATGAGAAGTAACATTTGGTGGCATTGAGTTCCACCATTTGTAAGTATATCCAATCTGAGGTGATGTTGATACGGGACATTTCTCACAGGGAGAAGCACCATCGGAATATTCATCATTTTTACAAAACTGGCATCCAATACCAGGAGTAAGCATCATGCCAGGGTTACACTGCGGACATCGTTCCATTTTGCCAGGGGCTGGAAGGTTCTTAGCTCCGGGCATATCGGTACGGCAACGTTTCGGCTTCATCCAAAGATATTTGGTTTGAGTCTATAGAATGGAAAAAACGTGTAAAATTTGACCAGATTTGAATTTGAACATTTAAATAAGAATGTCAGAAAAACAAATATATTTCATGGTTGGAAGGTTTTCATTTACACCGGAAAATTGATTGCAAAGATTTGTGGATGAATTAAAAGATTTGCTAATTGAATAACATTTTCTTTTAAATAAGATTTCTACGATGGAGTATTGGTTAATTTTGATTTTTAATAATTAAAAAAAAAATAGAACCCATGGCATAGTGGATAAAGTATTGGTAAAATTCAGTTGTAAGGTTACACTCCTCTGAAGGTTGAAGGTTCAATCCTCAGTGCAGACGGCACTCAAAATATAATTGCAAATTATTTAGGGCTTCTACCCAATCATGGCTGACAGAACAAGAGCATAATTTCCTCATAAATTAAACAAAGGGTTTCGCGCAAATTCCAGAGTTTGACAGAAAGACTTGTTTTTAATTCTTTAGTGGTGAACTCGTATTATAGATTCGAGTTGGGAACATGACACAAACTTCCTCAGATTTTGATATCAATTTATCACCAGCACATATATTAAATATTAGGCATATGCTGGAGAGGGTAGGGCAAATCCAAAGACACTTTGATATTTTGATATGTAAATCTAATATTACATTATGGCAACTACGAAATGAAATTCTTTAAAATTCCTTATTTAGAAATTCTTTAGAAAGTGATTCTTGCCACTTTTATAGTTTTAAAAATATCTTTAAAAATGCCTGAAAAAATGTCAATGCTATTAATCTCATTTATTCACAGTTCAATATGTAATGAAGGCTAAAGGGTTTGTAAAAGTACCTCTCTGTCTACCATTAGTCTCTCATTCTTAGACATGGTCCAAACGAGTCTCATATCTAATAGGTCCCACACTATCAACCAAGCTCCAATCCATGTCCCATCACTGCAATGTTGCATTCCTGTGTCTGTTTTACAAATACATTTTTGAAGAGCTTTGCCACATGCTTGAAAACAAAACTCTGTTCCAGTCTTGTGTCACCACACGTGTGATCTTTAAAACAAAGGCATTCCAACATTACAAATGATATGTAAAGAGATTATTATTTTTATTATTATCATTATTTTTATTATTATCATTATTTTTATTATTATCATTATTTTATTATTATTTTTATTATTATTATTATTATTTTTATTATTATTATTATTTTTAGTTATGCAGGAAGAATGTCTTCAGAGATATGTCACAGTTTATGAATGTTCAAATGGAATCAACACAGAATAAATAATGACAGTGACTGTTAACAAATGGTTCACGAGTCATGCTTTGTAAAGTGTAGATATGATTCACCAGTTACAGAATATTTGGTAGGATTGGCATGACTTTTAGGCTCAGTGGAATCCCATATGACAAGGAACGAAATTCAACTGAATTGGCAAAAAACATAATTGCTATCAAGGGAAATTGTGGTAAAAATTTATATGGAAGAAGACACAGTGAGGTATCAGCTGTTTAATTTTGATTTGAATTACTACATTTATTATCTCACTTGAAAGTCTATTCCAAGATTCAGGGATTCTGATTGAAAAAGCGTCTCTCCTTTGGTTCAGATGAAATCAGAGGTAAAATATTTTCTTCTAGTGTCTGCGTACACCTCTTTCTGGTGTAGGAATGAATAATAAGTCTGAGGTATATCATAATACACATTGATGAGATTTTAGGCCAAATTGATATCACTGTGTAATCATTATCCTCAAGGGAGAAAAGGTTAAATTTTTTGAATCGGCTTCCATAATGCAGATCTGATAGACCCTTCATCATCCGAGTAGTCAGTCTTTGAATTCTCCTCAGATGCTGGATATCACATATTAGATATGATGCAGAGACAATACTCTAACAGCAATCTGATGAGAGAAACATAAAGAGGGAGAAACATTACAGGAGTAAGTTTGCCAAAAGAACATCGAATGAGAAATAGAATGGTTAGCATCCTGAATGCAATGTTGAGATGGCTTAAAGGACAAGTCGACCAGAAGGCCATTTGTCTCATTCACCCCGATTGAGATATGATTGGTTAGTTTGACATGCAACAATAGGAAAAATTTTAGGTTGATTTTCAGTTGCAGTTAAACTTTAATGAAAACAATTATAATTAAAAGTTTACAGAGATATAAATGCTTCAACACAATTTAAAAAATTACATTTTTTTTTGAGTGTTAAAAAATCTTTAACATTTCAATTTTAAAATTTGTATAAAATAAACAAAATATTTCCTTACTTGTCCACCTTTGTCACAAGGCATCTGATATTCATAATAATCCATTTCAGTACAGGGATGTTTCTTTTTACATGAACTAGATTCGCGTGCTGAAAAAAAAAATGAACATAAAATTAACCATGTGAATTTTCAAAAAAAAATTTTTTAAGTTTAAAAATCAATATTTCATTTGCTGACTATTTTAAAGTACTTGAACAAAAAATGGGGGTTATTTTTACAAAACAGTTTCTTTTTGAAGGTCTGGCAAAGTCTTACCAGTGTCATACTGAGGAAAAGTTACTTCTGATTAATACTTACGTAATTCCAGTTTATTTTTTAATGCTACATAACAAAAAAAATTATTCTTTTTCAAACTGGTTTCATTTTTAATAAAATATTTAATATCATTTAAATATACTTTGAAATGCTTTTTTTTTAATTTCAAAGCAAAGATTATTTTTCATGCAAACTTTTAAAATATGTTTTTATTATATAAAACCATTCTGAAAATTTTTTTTCAAAGTAACGACTAAAAAAGTATGTTAACATTTTATTAAAAATAAAACCATTTTGAAATAGAATCATTTCAACGTAAAGACTAGTTTTTTATGTAGAGTTTTAAAATTTGAAAATAGAGTCATTTCAAAGTAAAAACTAGTTATTTTTATGTAGAGTTATAAAATTAAACTTGAATTTAAATAACTATTAATCAAAAGGATTTTTCTTCAGTATAACACCGGAAAAAATTGGTAAGATTTACACTAAAAAGCAGAAGTTGAAAAGAAACTGTAATAGTAAAAATAACCAAAATAAGATCTATTTTCTTTTGCTGGTTCAAAGGTAAAAAATCATTTAATTTCTCACTTTAAAAAAATGTTGACAATGTGTGTCTTATAGCAGGATATGTGCAATGTTTTGTGATGGATTTAATTGTGACTTGTGCTATACAAGATTTACAGTGAGTTGGTTAAATTGAAAATGGCAGAGTTTAGCATCTGTCACATATGTTCACAGTTGACTATGATAAATTTTTATCTCATGAGAAATTTGTTTTCATATCCAGATTAATATTCATATGCTCTAAAATTAATAAAATTTCTTGATTAGGTGTCGATCAACAGAAACGAAAACAGATTTTTCAGTTTTGTTTACATTTTTATGCAACAAATTTCGATATCATAAAAATAATTTATAAAGCAATAAAATAAAAACACATTAATTGATGCAAATGTTTAACAAATTTTGATTGATTTTTGACATTGATTGACTCAAGAAAAACAAAAAATTGTTCTTAGGTCGAGTTGTTGGCGACTATACTGGCACCGTTAGTGATGTTGATGGAGAATAGAAAATGAGTATTGGATTTATTTTTGGCAATCTTGTAATTCTCGATCTCAACCCTTTCATTCTTTAGTTTTCCCATTGCATGAACGATGTTTCTGACAAAGGGGGAAGAACTGCTGTTTTCTAGGTCAACTGAGTGGGTTGTATTCTCTCATAACAGTCATCATTAAACTACTAATCTATCCATCTCATTAACTTTTATCCTCTAATGGTTTTTGGCCTTGATAAGTAGTAACTCATTAGTTAAATAATTAAAGCAAAACTATCACAATCAGCCAAAGAGATAAAAGTGATGGAGTGCATTATCATATGAACTTCAGTTTGTGCAGATGACTGCTAACCTCAGTTTGTGCAGATGAATGCTAACCCCAGTTCGTGCAGATGAATGCTAACCCCAGTTCGTGCAGATGAGTGCTAACCCCAGTTCGTGCAGATGACTGCTAACCTCAGTTGATGCAGATGACTGCTAACCTCAGTTGATGCAGATGACTGCTAACCTCAGTTTGTGCAGATGAATGCTAACCCCAGTTCGTGCAGATGAATGCTAACCCCAGTTCGTGCAGATGAGTGCTAACCCCAGTTCGTGCAGATGACTGCTAACCTCAGTTGATGCAGATGACTGCTCACCTCAGTTGATGCAGATGACTGCTAACCTCAGTTGATGCAGATGACTGCTAACCTCAGTTGATGCAGATGACTGCTAACCTCAGTTGATGCAGATGACTGCTAACCTCAGTTGATGCAGATGACTGCTAACCTCAGTTGATGCAGATGACTGCTAACCTCAGTTGATGCAAATGATTGTCTCAAATCAAAGCAGACATGTATTAATACAGCTTAGAAAATGAGTCGACATTTTTTTCAAATTGAAAGATGCTTATTCTGGACTTAATTTATTGTCTCTTAACTATTGTCATTTCTCTACAAAGAAAGGGAGTAGTTGAGAGAAAGTTTTATTAGTGCTGTGGAAGCGTCCTTAATTTTATTTGGCATTGTTAGTAGTGCTCTGAAGGTTTCTTTTATTTTTCCATTCTTCACATAAAAAAAAACAGAATTTTTCTTTGATCAGTGGGGTGAAAAACTTTACACTAATACCTACTATTTAGTTTTTTTTATAATGCTGGGTAGCCATGCTTGTATTTAAATAAGAGTAAAACATTACGATGAACGAACAATAAACCTGAAGAAGATCAAAGGGTACATCTGTCAAAATGTAGTCGAAAAGTAAATAGCAACAGTAACAAGTGTAATAAAAAAAAAGAAAAGAAAATATTTAAAAATTTACCATTTGTTGCCATGTAATCATTAAAATTATTATTTGGTGCATTTAAATTTTTTGAAAATATAAAATATTGATTTTCTACAATCAAATCCGAAACAATGAACAAAGGCATTTTCTTTATTCTGCTTCCTCTTTTTCACAAAAAAAGACATAATGAGTCTTTATTTTATCAATGTTTTTAGCAGATGCTCTACATTTGTATAAACAATATCGCCTGAAGAGGTCTCTAGTTACTTCTAACTGGCTGACCAAAACATGCTCATGAATGTGTAGTGACATATTAAAGTTTTGTAAAAACAAATAAAAAGTATATTTGGCCCTACTTTAGTATTGGTCACTCTTGTATTAACCTTGTTAAAACGTCATTGGTCGCTGAAAAATATTAACCTGGAATTATATATATATGATTAAAAACAATATAAAACTAAATCAGAAGACGCATGGTTTACAGCAAAAGAAAATCATACATGCAACAGAATATAAAGGTGTAAGCAACTCTTTTCAGTTATCAAGTGATAGAGTTGTACTTAGTAAAAATGATTGCAATGTTTTTATCACACCCTCCATAAGTATCTTGTTAAACAGGAAAACAAATGCTTTAAACCAACAGTTGGGTTAATGATAAAATGTGTTATCGTCTAAAGAATGCAAATGTAGACAAACTTGATTCAACAAAACTTAATTCGACAAAATAGTTAAGCGCAGATGTAGGTTAACCGACAAGATTTATGAAAATGGTGGATCTCACCTCCACATTTTGACACTTGAAAATAATCTTATCACCTCCTTGAAAAACTAAACAAATATACACAAAAAATTAATACTTTTTTTAACGTTACATTTGATAATTAATCTGGAGTTACTTTAAAGCCTTATTTATGCGAGGGGAAACGAAATGTAAGATTATATATATATTATACAAAAATGACTAGAAAATCATTTTATGAATCCTTTACCATGCACTGTTTGCAAACTTGGATGCACATAAGTTCTATTACAGATATTAAACACTCTCAGTTATAAATATAGCAATTGATATGTGTGTAGGGGATATCCAATATGTTACAAAAATAAAGAGCTTTATTCATTGCATATGACATTTCGGTATATTACATTCTTCAGATTTGTAAAAGCTTGGATAAAAAGAAAAGCTCAAAAAGATTTTCTTTTACTTTTGATTTATTTTCATAACATACTGTTGGATATCTCGCACACACATCAATTGCTATATTTATAGGTGAGAATGTTCAATGTCTGTAATATTACTTAATATACATACCCAGCAGGCAAAAAATTTAAATAGAAACAGAAATATAACTTGGTTTACTCCACCATCAAATAAAAATATAAAGACAAATGTAGGGAACAAATGCTTCCCAACGCTGAATAAACTACAAAAAATATTTAAAGATTCATTTAAACAGATACAGTTGCATAGAAAACATCCTACAAATAATAAAAGCACAAATGGATATATAGCAAAAACCCGCATGTAACTGTAAAACAATATCTAACTGCCTTTAAATGGAAAATGCCTACAAGCAAGTATGGTACATAAAGTCACCATAAGAACTAAAGACAAAGTACAGAAATAGATTGGAATGATAGTGAAAACTTCAAAACAAAATAATTATGAACTCAAAAGCTTTTTGAAAAACAAAGATATGCACAGTATAAAACTGTTCATACATGGATTCAAACTAAAATGTTAAAATTACATTAAAAAAAAATCAGAACAAAATGGCACTAACTTATCATAATTCTAGCTAACTCACTTTTCAATAAAAGTTTGAACATAAAATGATCACTATTTGATTTTTGTAAGTTTTTAGCACAAACATCCTGTATACAAATGCCATTTCAAAAGAGAGAAAGTTAATTTTTATAGAAAACTTTCATAGAAAACTCATTCCAGATCTAAAAATTGAACAGTAAGTTTTTCCAATGATTTTTAATAATCTAAGTATTTGGGGTTCAATCGATATAATATTACAAGTTATGCACTGAAACAATTATATATATATTTTATTTTAAAAAACCTGTGAAAAAATCCTTGGAAAAATATAAACTCCAGGGGATTATTTTATGCTAATTTTATACGTACACTGAAATCATATCTAAAAATTGAACAAATTGATTAAAAAAAATTATAAACTGCACATTTGGTACTTAATGGATAGTAATCCAAATATTTTAAATTGAATAAACATCTAAGAGTAGTTGACCTGGATAAGGTATACATTTGCCAAAATATCAAGTTAACAAGAGACTAGTTTTGTCATTTGTGATTATCACGGATTTCCTGGAGGATTGCAAATCCAGGTTACTGACATACAAAAAAAAAAGTAGGCAGGGAGAGAAAAGGACAGAGTCAACATGAAAACAATTTTTTTTATTTTAGATATAATGGCTTTACTGTTGATTTGGATCATGTTTGTTGCAGATATTTGAGTCTTACCTGTTTAACAGATGGTCGAACAGTAGCACTTATGGGTGTGGATAACACCCCATTTGATGTTGAAACTACATTCTGCTACCCGGACGACATCATGATTATGAATATGCTATCACTACTCACTGTCATGTTACTCGAGGAAGGTTCGAAAACTGCTGTCAATCTTTACATGTTTTTCAGGAATTGGAAAAAGTCTTTTTAGCCTGTATACATTCCAACATTTTGCACAACAATGCAGGCCTCAAAGTCTTCCAATTTGCAACAACTTCCGCATAATGACCATGCCAGAATCAGCAAAGTTGCACGACAGCAAAGTAGAGAAAATAATTTCTGTTAGCCACGCATTTATCACGAGCTTTGTATTGGTCGGATTTTGGATGCCTTATGTGTTCAGCATCTGAGGCTTGTCTGTATATATACATTATGCCACCTGCATCCACTAAATAACATATATGGATACGCCGGGCATGAGAGTCCATGAAAAGACCAATAAAAACTTGGCTTAAGTGCATACAAATTTGACTGTTTGCAATATAATTGGTTATTCAACCTATCAATCATACCACATGGAAGGCAGGCATGAGATGTTGTCTGGTATTGCTCATTCTGAAGCCTGAGACACTCAGCTATTTAAATTTAAATACTAAACTTAATGTTTATGATATTTATATTAATGGCTTATCATAATAATTAACAATTATGATTATAATGATGCCTCACCGTAATATTAACACATGACGATGATGGCTTATAATAAATATTAACACTTGTGACAATGATGAAATTTGCATTTTCTTGTTTATGTCCATTCATTTTGACAAAAAAATTTTTTTTAAAAAGGATTAAAAACTCACTGGAATATTCTGTTTTTTCATCACATTTTTCACATTTGGAAGCTCCCCGCTGAGAATAAGTATTTTCAGGGCATTCCTGACAATAAGATGCACCAACACGATCACTAAATGTCCCATTGCGACATTTTGTGCACTCAGAAGAGAATGCAACACCTAAAAAAAAGAAAAGCTCAAAATAGTTACAAATTTCACGCAGAAAAAAAAATACTCACAAAAATATAGATAACGATTCCAACTCAATAAAAGAAATTTTTTTTTCTTTCGTAAAATTGTAAATTAATTATTAAAAGAGTCTTGGAAAAGGATCGTTTTTTGGGGTTTTTTTCTCAATCATTTCATTTCTTTTTTTAAAAGCGTGTTTTTATATTATTTCTGTACTTGGCACAAGAATAATATTTCTTCAGAGGAATTCTCCAAAGCAGCTCATCACACTTCCTTTGCTCTTTAAGATGACAGACTTCTGACGACAATCACAAAGAAATTCAATTTATCTTAAATCATCATTTTAAAGATAATCTTTGCTGTTTCTTGTCATAACATTGAAAGAAAAATCACACATTACATTTGTGGGAACATTAATATAGAAGGCAACCTTTTTCTCCTAAAGTTATACAACCATGTTTATAATGAACTGTGTCATCTACATGTTCATGTAATTGTGTGTATTGTCTGCATAATGCATATATATATGCCTGTCTATATAAATATGTGCTTACATATCTGTTCATTGTGTCTTGTATTGTCTAGAGGATGTGTGTGTGTGTATATATATGTGTCAATGTTCATCAAGTAGGTGGTTGTGTGAGTGTTTACACATGAAATCGGGCAGTTGACAACTGGATAATAAAATACTTAAGTGACAAATAAACATCTTTGTCTGCTTGGCAGCAGACAAAGGAAGAACATACCTTCTTCATAGTCACACTACATCGGATAAAAATATGCATACCTTCCAAGTCGCAACTCTTTGAAAGGCTGTTCTAAAATGGAAGACACTTTCCCTCCACAGAACTGTTGACGACCAATTTATGATTTATATTTTACACTTATTTTCATGGTTGAGTGCTCTCAAAGTGCACACCTTTTTCTCTTTTGTGTCTTACATTTTCTCTTGTTAGTCAATCGAAATACGTCCACGACTGATCTGACAACTCTTCAACCTAACTCTAACTCACAGGCTCTCTCTGTGTGCCCAACTCTCCGACTTGGTTCTAACTGGTTTGTCATCAAAATCTTTTCTTTGTTAGTTCGACTTTTTTGACGTCACATAACGAGGTCAGTTCTTTTGATAACGAAATTCTATTAGTTTATGTTTCTAAAATTCCTAAATCTTTCATTACAAATATCTAACTGTAAATATGTCCTTCCTTACATTGTTTTGCTACTGAAACATTTTTCCCAATACATTCCTTTTGCTATCAAAATATTTTCTATTAACTAAACATTGACAATCACAACCACTTTCATTTCAATTAGGTCATCCAGCATTTTCCGGAATACCAATATTCAACACTAAGGGCATGCAGCCAAACAATTTTGACCTGATCTCTTAAAAGTTTCTTCACCTTCCGATGTGGGATCATGTTCTTTTATGTACAAACTGGTTATGTTGTTGAGAGACTAGAAATTGCTTGTAAGTGTTTTCTTTCTTACTGACAAGCAAAAGGGGTGCATTTCTTCTTAAATCAGTAAGCCATCTTTTTTTTTAACAAACAACTGGGCTGAAGAAAAGAAAGTCTTACTCTTATCAAATGAAAAAGATTTGATCTTAGTTGATAATGATGGTTTTAATAATAGTAAATAAACATAGAATATTTTTAAAAGTCTGATAGAGCTTAACATCTTTGGTGGTGGTGGTAGTGGGGAGTATTGATTTAAAAGCAAATAGTCATCAGAGAATCAAACAGAGTTAATATCAGGCGAGTTTGAATTAAATGTACATTTTTCATTGATTTAACAATGTTTCGGTCAATCTAACCCTCGATCTTCTTCAGGTGTATCTTTCAAAACTTAGAAATTCTTACACTGAACTTGGGAGCCGTTATACAATTTCAAGCTGAATCCTTTATACAAGAAATGGAAACATGGCAGATTGACGGATTGATGATCCCATTCATAGATGTGAGGATTCATCTAAATCTCTACTATTATAGAAAAGTCACTTTTTGTGTGTGTGAGAGAGAGAGAGAGAGTTCCTCATAGGTTCTGGACTGAGACTATCTTTTGCAAATTTCACACAAAGCTAATGTATATGGCAGTGTTCTTACGTATCTTTTCTACAGAAATTCATCTGATGAAAATCGAAAAAATCTAATCCTAAAAATACTCTTTCTTTCTTATAGATAAAAAAGAAGAATTTACACTAGCTAAGGGAGATAAAATCTCAGCAAATTATTTCTTAAAAAAAAAATAACAGAATTATTAACACCTGGAAATATAGCTCAGTGGTAGAGCATTCAACTGCAGATCAAAAATGATCGCTTGTTCAAGCCCGGATATACCTCATCATTTTATTTTAATTTTTTCTCATTAATGAGTTCAATTTACTATAAAAGAGGTACCATTTAAAATCACCACAAATCATTTCTTTTTTTCCATATTTTAAAACTAGACATTAATCAGAAGTAACTTTTCCAGGGCATTCATCGTCAAGCCAAATATCAGCTGACTTGATATTGTATACAAAAAGAGACGGAATTTGATGAACGACAAAATCATTATTTTTTAAACATTTTTTGCAAATTAGTCAACCTGGCAAATTATTCCTCGTAATATATAATATTCAGTAGAGGATTGTATACTAATACATACGCAATCTGAATAAATTAAAATATCATGTTTAAGCGTATTGTACGACCGGGCAATGCTGGGTGTCCAGCTAGTTTGATTATAATTCAAAGATGAGATTCTGTTATTACTAACATGTTTTGAACAATTTTCCTAATTTTGGTTTTAATGTTTCACTGACTGTATCCTACGTTTTTGACAAAAACAATGAAAGAAGGCCGAAGAGTGAAGGGTTGAAACATTGTGAAAATAGCAACAACAACCAAAATGAAGAAAATCTTTTGTTTGAAAACATGAAAATAAAACAAGGTTAACTGCCACATTACGAAATCCCTTTGAGGAATTTCTCTACTCTATCGTTATTCTCATGGAAGATGCTTGACTGAGCTCCAATCTCTGGTTCATTCTTGTAAGACATTCGCAGCAAGAACTCTTCTTCTTACAAAAATAAAAAAGAACTTTCCTTTCTTCCTACATGTGTCTAGCATCAGGCAAAATTTTCATGAAAAGAAAGGACTTCCTGTGTGTGGAACACATTATCATGGGACTGTTTCTTTGCAAACTCAATATGGTTATCTCCAAATTCAATTTCACCAAATACTTGCCATAAACAGTCAAATTTTCTTCATTCCTTTCACCATTTTTATTTCTCTCATAATATTCATCATCATTCCACTGGCAATCCATTTACATCATTAACCCCCATCTTCTTCCGACTTTTAACTTTGATAAATGTTAATACATAAATAAAAAAATTTAATTTAAAAGGAGAAAGGAGAATCATTTTAATATACTTGTATCCCTCACCCACCCACACTAAGAAGTTGTGATTTCTGATTTACATGAATTTTGCTTGTATTATTTGCATTCTTCACACTACTGTTTTCACCTTTAGTGTTATTTTCACATTTTCGGTTGATGCAACCTCTGACTTTCTTCACATCTATCTTGTCAAACTCGAGTATTCTTGGCAAGGATCTGTTGCACAGTGAATTACTCGGTGGTAAAAACTCAATAGTAAAGGTTATACTTCTGAAGGTTGAAAATTCAATCCTTAATACGAACAACACTCAAAATACAATTTCAAATTACTTAAGACTTCTACCTGAATTGCTGACCAAACGAGAGCATGTTACTCCTGTGGATTAAACAAACAGGTTCCATTTGAAATTCCATGCAGATTCCTGATTTCGACAGAAAGATTCTCAAGTTCAACAAGAAGCACCTGAAGTAGGTCGGAGGTTACATCAACCGAATCATTGTGAAAAAAAAAAGCACTCAAGATGAGAGCAGTAGTCTAAAGAATTCAAATAAAATGAATAATTAAGCCTCATCTCAAAAATTTGCAAACGTAGTAAATTTTACTATTTAAATACACATCAACTTTACCTGTGAAGTTTCTGTTGCTCATTATGTTTGATCAACAACTGTTTGTAATTCATGTATCAAAAGATGTCAAAATGTTGCATTAGCAATAGCTAATGTTATTTCATAGTTTCTCTTCTGAGACTAGTTGTCCTACAACGAAAACATGTTATCCTACTATTTTGCTGAGAGGATGAGAGATGAATTCATACTTTTCCCAAGGATATTGTTAAAAATGATGCAATAGACAATGTGATTCATTATTGATCACTATCTGATCACATCAGCACAGCAGAGTTGTAAAAACTTTCTGGCATCCCATCAATATGTCATCAAATGTAAAGTCTTGAGATTGTTTGGTCACATCAAACATTCTATTGTAAGGCTATTCAAAATATGAATTGAAGATAGAATTCAAGAAAGCTGATTGAAAGGAAAACAAAAGGACACTCAGCCATATTATTGTGTTTTCTGCATCAAAGAAAATGTTTCATAAAATAAAATTCATGTAACTGTGTTGGCGACGTACATTTGATAGTAGAGGTGCATGCACACACACACACACACATACACACACACTCCAGATAGATTTTGATCTACATTTTTGTGTCCCATAAAAATGAGCAGAATTGTAATTAAAACGAAAACTCTCTGGTCTTCCATCAATATCTGTTGTTATGAAATATAAAGTTTGGAGATTATTTGATCACCTTTAACATTCCATTGCATGGCTATGAAAAATATGTCTAGGAATCAGAGATTGGAGCTCAGTCAAGCACCTTGCATGAAAATAATGATAGAATAGAGAAATTTTTCAAGAAAGAAAAGATGCACAACATTTGTGAATGAATATGAACATAAACCAAGTGAACAATTTGCCTCAAGACTGCAACGATTGAAAGACATTCAGTCATGTTAGTGCATATTCTGGAGTTGGCAGAGAAATTGTTTGATAAAATGATAATTATAGACAACAGAATTTGAACATCGTTCATAAAGACCAAACATCAATTTTACTCACTGAAGAATAGTGTCCCGTTGAGGTTCAGTTGTTTATTATGCTTGACCAACAGTTTAAACATCCAAATGTCTTGTGCCTTGAACAATGTTCAAAAGTTATCTATTCACACCCCACCATTGCTAAGATCTAGTGTTATTTAGCAATTTTCATTATTCTCTTAGGCTTGTTTCTCTACCAAGGCTTAAGAGTCGAGTTTATCCTATACGATCATATAAATTTTTCTGATGAAGATGATCTTCCCATTTGAGATTCTGTTACTCATCATGTTCGATCAATAACAGTTTGAAATCCATACATCCTGACTCTTGAAAAAGACCTAAAACACATCAACACTGTTACACTGCCAATAGTTATTTCCTTTCTGAGACTTGTTGCTTTATCAAAGCTCTACTCTATCTCACCATGAGACGGTGAGATTGATCCATATCTTTCGCAAATGTATTCATGAAAATGAGGCAATAACCCAAAAGAACCTGAACACGCCACATTAAGACCACAGGCTGTGCCTGAAACCACGTTCAAAGACAAAATAGATTTTATGAAATTACATCTTGATACGTTGCTCACACCATTGTTTTGTGTCACATGTTTGTCGATAAACTTGATTAGAATTGCATGGTTATTTGGTTAAGAAAGAAGAAACCTTAGAAAACATCTGTGACCACGGCGTTGCTAATTGATCGATTTTTATTGTCTGTGAAAAATATTGAAATAAAGGCGTCGATATAAAAACAAAGAGTCAATAAAGATTTTGTTTCACAGAAAGTTTACATTCTTATAATTTCAATTGATAAGCCATCTGTTGATGGATGCATTCAATAGTAATAAGATACTTTACGATTAAATAAGAACATGGTAAAAATTACAATTAAATAAGAACATGGTAAAAAATAATGTTTCAAAGAATTTTTCTTGATTTTTTTTTCTTACTCTTATTCACTCTAAACAAGGTATATTGCCACTTGGAATGTAAGGAGCTACTATTTGGGATTGTGTCTGAGGAAATAAACTATTAGAGTAGAAGGTTTCCTAGCATCTAGATACCTCAACAGTGAAGTGGTGGGACTTTGCTGCTTGTCACGTTGCTCAGTTAGTTAAAGGTATGTACATCGAGAGGGTACAAATAAGTTCATCAGAACACATTCCATTAAAATACTTGTAAAACAGGCACAAAAATGCAACAATGCAGTGATGCGACAATGTTTGAAGCTTGGTTAATAGTGTGGGATCTGTTAGATTGGAGACACTTTTTCGGGTCCGTCTAAAAGAGCAAGAGACTAGTGGTAAACAATACTTCATGCATGAGTGAATGGTGGTTTTGTAGAGGTACAGGATATTCTCAGATGTTGGTAATTTTCTAGCATGGTAGATGAAACCCATCTTGTTTACAGCAGCTTTGGCAATATCCTCTATTTGTTCGAATTCATGTTGCATGTGAATGTTAAGTCGAGGAGTTTGAAAGATAATTTTTTTAAGTAGGGTGTTATTAGTCATGGCAATTGGTGTTTGGGAAGGTTTCTTGTAGTTGTTAAAGGAAAGAAGCTGAGTCTTAGTAGCATTAAATGTTACCATTTATTTATGTACTCATTCCACTACAGACATAAGCTCGTTTTTTGTTTAAGTTTTCTGACATTGTTTTGAATATGTGTACATTTATTTTCACTTATTTTTCAGTTCTCTGTGCGCCCTCTGCTCCCCCAGCCAAGCATCCAACTGCTGCACACCTGCCATTCACGTGCACTAACAAAACAAACTGCGCATGTTTACAGGGGGTGCTACTGATATAAGATAAGAAAGAAAAATCTTACCTTTAACTTCAATTTTTCTGATTAGAACTGGCCGTAGAGCAGTTTCATCATCATCACTCGACAGCAAACTAAGTGCTTTCCAAAACAAAACGTTTAAGCCAGACTTCAATGGCAGCTGGAAAAAAAGAAAAGGAATTTAAATACTCAATTAAATCGTTTTCTTCTATCAATAAAAAACTGAATAAAGATGATACAAATATAATCTTGTATATAATAAATACAAATATAATCTTGTTTATAATAAATACAAATATAATCTTGTATATAATAAAGGAGATGCAATTTTTTCTTCTGGATGAAACTACCTTAGGTTGACAACAACATAAAAAATTACTATGTTTACGTCATTAGCCATTATGTTATCTAGCTATAGACCACAATTACATACACATTATTTCGTAATATTAAAAAATTAGATTTAGTTCAAGGAGCGCCATGACCATCATCGTCCTAACCTAAATAGGAAGTATCTAAAATTTCATCCTCACTTTACCGACTACTCTTATGACACCATTCTACACCGGGTTCTTTTATACTTTTTGCTATTTTCCTGCGTGTTAACCGTCATTAACTACAGATTTCCTACCCAAACGCATACTCTTACCCCTTAGATCAGACACAAATAATGATTTCTCCCTTTTTAAATATCTTGCGTCGCACAAATAATGATTTCTCCCTTTTTAAATATCTTGCGTCGCTGATTGGATGAGAAGTATTCATTCTACAATTCCAACATTCCATTATTCCAGCAAATAAACGAACAGTTATTAACTATTAAACATGCCACCATTTTTATTATTAACTATTAAACATGCCACCATTTTTATTATTAACTATTAAACATGCCACCATTTTTATTATTAACTATTAAACATGCCACCATTTTTATTATTAACTATTAAACATGCCACCATTTTTATTATTAACTATCAAACATGCCACCATTTTTATTATTAACTATCAAACATGCCACCATTTTTATTATTAACTATTAAACATGCCACCATTTTTATTATTAACTATTAAACATGCCACCATTTTTATTATTAACTATTAAACATGCCACCATTTTTATTATTAACTATTAAACATGCCACCATTTTTGGTATGTGCACAATAATCTTACGTTTTATTATTCACAGATTTGTTTCGCTTAGAAACTCTGAACTTACATTATTTGTGAAAATATTACACTCACAAAACATAAATCATTGACGAAATATCATGACCAGCTACGCGATATAACTCTTGTTTATAGTCACTCAGAGAGAGGGAAAGTTACAGTTAGAGAGTAGGAGAGAGAATTTTTAACAGAGCTGAAGTAAATGTTTTCAATTGTAAAACAAAAATAATTTTTTTTTTAAATTTATGTGTAGTATACCACTGCATTGCTTTTTTTCTAAAGAATAAAATTGAATAAAGTTAATTTTTACAAGAATATTTGGTTAAGTTTACGTTCCGCATACTCGTGTTTACAAAGAATGTATCTTTTCTTTTTTTTTAATACAAATATAAAAATAGATTTTATTCAAAGTCTTTATTTGAACTTTTATAAGAAAATCATAATCTTTATAATAATATGTTCATGAACTGTTTTTTTTTATTCATGTACCGTGTTTTTTTGTTTGTTTTTTTTTATTTTTATAATAAAGATATATTATGGACTGATTTTTTTTATATTTATGAACTTTTTCCCCCAATAATATGTTTATGAACTGTTTATTTATTTTTTTAATTCATGTAGTTTTTCTTTTTTTTACTTTTATAATAAAAAATATTATGGAAAGGTTTTTTATGAACTGCCCCCCCCCAATAATATGTTTATGAACTGTTTTTTCTTTTTTTTATCAAACAAAAGTAAACCTTTTATAACTATTTTATGAACTGTTTTCCAAACATCGGGTGTTGGTATTTTTTATAAATAATAAAGTATAAAAATAAAATATATAAATAATAATATAAATAATAAAAGTATTATAATAAAAGTTTGGTAAACATCAATATCGGAATACCCTGGCCAAATCACAGCTAAAAAAAAAATTGTCCGCATCCATCAAACTTAAAAATCGAATCAGAAAATCGAAAACAAAATGAAACAAATTTTATTGTTATTACCAGAAAATATGTGTTTACCCTATTATTAGTTCAGTAAGAACGAATTACAATTTCATTATCTTTCTTACTAAAATAAAATTGGTAATCCTTTTATTTGAATTAAATTCACTGAAAATGAAATAACAAAAAACAAACAAAAAAAAACTGAATTCTTCTTGGTCAAATAACACGAAAAATAAGTAATAAACAAGATTTTTTTTCCCGAACACAAAATATTTAAAAAAAAAAAAAAAAAAAAAAAAATTATGGTAAATGTCGGTAGAGGAATTCTGGCAGATGACTATTAAAAATCTCATTTCATTTGACTATTGAAAAAAAAAAAAAACAGTTCATAAATATTTTTTAAACAAAATCTTTTTAAAGAAAAATAAAACAAAAAACTGGTTATAAATATTAAAAAAAAAAGTTCATAAACATAATTTTATAAGAAAGTTCATAAACATATTTTTATAAGAAAGTTCATAAACATATTTTTATAAGAAAGTTCATAAACATATTTTTATAAGAAAGTTCATAAACATATTTTTATAAGAAAGGTTATAATTTTCTTGTAAAAGTTCAAATAAAGACTGTTTGAATAAAACTTCTATTTTCATATTTGCTTAAAAGGTACATTCTGACGTCACTTCCACCAAATGGTTTTGCAAACACGAGGATGCGGATGGTTGGTTGTTGGTTGTTTTTGTTTTACGGCATATCAACCCTTTTTGGGTTATTTAATGCTGAATCCAAAGATTTTGAAGAAAATTTTTTTAATAGAATATATTTGTTGTTTTCAGGTCGGTTTCTATTTAACCCATAGTTGGGACCCTAACAGATACTACCACTCCGGGTCAGAGTGGACCTGGGAGCAATGGTAATTAAAGGGTGGCTCCACATCCCCCAAAGCCCACAAGCTGGGGCCTCACCACTGGATATAGTTTAAGGTCATATCCAAAACCCCCATTGAGGGACTTTTACCCTCTGCAGGGGGGCAGTCGGCATATTCTAATGCCCCACCGACAGGGCCATGAGGATGCGGAAGATGAATTTAACCGAATATTTATACGTTTATCTAGTGTTAAAATCAAAATTATGCAATGGGAATAAAGTTGGCTTCTTTTTTTTTCTTAAACAAAACTGACTTTGCTTTGATAAAATTGTGTTCGGCGTATCACTGAATTATTTTTTTTCAAAATAATAAAATTGAATAAAGTTTATTTTTACAAGTATGTTTATACATTTGTCTAAAGATTAAAAAAATAAAAAACATGTTTAGTATTTTTAAAAAGTCAAATTTATGCAACATGAATGAAGTTTCATTTAATAAAAAAAGCCAAATTTATCCTCATCGCATAATTTGGACTAAAAAAAAAAAAATACACATGTTTTTGCATATATATTTTTATGTTTAATTGCTTAATAAATGTATACACATTCTTGTAACAATAAAATTCATTCAATTAAATTCTTTAGAAAAATATAAGTCAGTGGTACGCCACACGGAAACTTATCAAAAAAATTAGTTTTGTTTTACAATCAAAAACATTGACTTCAGCTCCGTTGTTGGATTATAAAAATAATAAACATGGTTTTTCATGTATAATTATGTTTATTCACTAGATAAAAATGTAAAAACTGCAGAGGTTCAATCTGCTTATGACCAGAAAGACACCAAAGATCTATATAGTCTTCTTAAGCAGGTTTTTGGCCCAAAGCTTGCTCCTTTTGTACCTTTACTGTCGAAAGATTGGTCAACTTTCATCAAAGATCCATATAAAATCAGAGAGCGATGGATGGAATACTTTGCTGATTTGTTTTTCAACCCATCAATTGTTGATGAAAATGTCATTAGTGGCTTGCCTCAGCTTGACATTCTTCATCACATTGATAAGTTACCCTCACTCGTTAAGGTTGTCTCTGCTATGGGGAAGATAAAGACTGGGAAAGCACCAGTCTGTATTCCCATTGAGCTGCTTCAACATGGAGGGATGCATATAGCGAATGCATTACACACACTGATCAAAAAGTCTTGGCTGGGTTCACCAGTAACACAGGATTGGATAAACGGCCGATTAGTCACTCTCTATAAGGGGAAAGGATCAAAGTGTGACTGCAATCACCACCATGGGATAACGATTCTTGAATCAGCAGGGAAGGTGCTGACGAGAGTCTTGTTGGATAGGCTCATTGAAAACATTTGTTCGTAAATCATTCCCGAGTCATAATGCGGTTTCACTGAGAGTAGGGGCACCGCAGATATATTTACTGCAAGACAGCTACAGGAAAAGTGCATCGAACAACAGTTGCCACTTTATCAAGTATTCATGGACCTCACAAAGGCGTTCGATACCGTAAACAGACAGGCCTTGTGGGTAATTTTTGGGAAGATTGAATGTCCTCCTACCTTTGTCAGGATGTTTCAAGAACTCCACAAAAATATGAAGACTCGCGTTGCATACAATGGGCAACTATCTGGGGAATTTGCCGTCGACAACGTTATGAAACAGAGGGGATATTCTGGCTCCTACTCTATTCTCAATTTACTTCACAGTATTTCTTGCATACGCATTTAAGGATTGCGATAAAGGTGTCTTTTTCCGCTTTAGGACTACTGGCAAAGTATTTAATCTAAGGAGATATAATGCCAAGTCACAAACATTTGGAGGTCTAGTTAGGGAACTACTTTATGCTGATGATGCTGATTTTGTGTCTCACTCAGAGCATGATATGCAAAATATAGTGAATTATTTTTCAGCAGCATGTGACGCCTTTGGCTTAACTATTAGCATTAAGAAGAATAAAGTGATGTTCACTCCTCCACCTGGCGCTCTGTACATTGAACTAAACATCTATGTGGGGGGAAATAGACTGGATGTTGTGGGCATATTTGTGTACTTGGGTAGCACAATCTCCAGAGATGGCTCTCTGGATGCGGAGATACATCTTCGCATCCAGAAGGCTAGCACAGCATTTGGAACACAAGAAAAGCGGCTGTAGTGTGATCGTGACATTTCTGTCAGAGCCAAGACCAGTGTTTACTCGACCTGCGTGCTTTCTGTTTTGCTTTACTCATACGAATGTTGGACAACACGTCAGCAGTTGAAGCAACTCGAGAGATTCCATCAGAAATGCCTCAGACAAGTTCTAAATGTGAAATGGCAGTCACGGACACCTAACACAGATATTCTTGGGAAGGCTTGATGTTTGAGCTGGGTAGGTCACGTTGTTCGAATGGAAAATGTGAGGCTGCCCAAGCAGTTGTTTTATGGCAAGCTTAAGACTGGGAGACATCCTCAACATCGGCAAAAGAAGCGCTTTCAGGATTGCATAAAAGATGATCTTAAAGCTTTTAAATTCCTGTTCAGAACTGAGAGACTCTGGCAGAACGCTAGCCTGAATGGAGGAGGCTAATTGGAGGGGGTTCTAAATTTTTTTGCAAGGGAAAAAATCAATCATGCTGAACTCAAGAGAAGCCTTTAGAAGGGGAACGTGTCGATTTTGCCAATTAAATTGAAGAGCTCAAAATGTGAGGCTTGTAATTGTGTGCTCCTCTCAAAAGCAGCTGACATTAACCATAAAAAAACACATGCCACAAGAAAAGTGAGCAAAAAAAATGGAGCCAGAAGTGAAACAAGTTTTAATGCACAACTTTGTCTGCCAGATGTGTGGCAGACTTTGTAAGTCTAATGCTGGCCTGAAAAGTCATCTTCGGACTCACGGACAGGGTTTAGGTGTCGCTGAGGATTGACCTGTTTCTAATGTTTTATTTAATGAAATGGCTACAATTTTTATACAAACCACAAAAATATTTCTGCTTATAAAAGTCTCAAGAAAAGTAAAAAAAAATAATTTTTTTTTAAAATGGTGTTAATTGCTTTTGATATTATCGTGTTATCAATTTTTTAAAAATTCCGCTCGTGGGTGTATTGTTAATGGGTCATGATAGTGGCAGTTGTGATGAGTCTTTCTTTTTCTCCTCTATAAATCCTATTATAGTCACCAACATTTTTGTAAGTGAAACAAGCTGCACATGCGTGGTCTCCCTCTAGTTTGAGATGACGCCACAAAAAATAGTGAAGAAATGATAAATGTGAGAAGTGCCAACGTTGCCTTCACATTTTCGCAAAGTTTCAGAAAAATCTAATGGATCGGGCAAAAGTTATAGGGTAAAAAGTGTCATTTTTTGCAATTTTGGGGCATTTGTGACCTCTTTTGAGCTCCTGGGAATGCCAAATCCCAGTGAAAATAGACAAACAGTGCAGTTTTACGCCTTAAGACATGTATATTTGAATTCAGCATCATGGAAAACCACTATATAGACATACATATCAAGGTTTTGAGTAATATGAAAAAAGAGCTCCAAAAAGGCATTTTTTTTAGCCCTAAAAGTCCCACAGTGATGTGAAATAGAATTTTGCCAGGGTCACCCATACTAAATTTATATTAAGAACAATGGCCTCCACATTTTGGCCAAGTTTCAGGAAAATCTAATGGATGGATTAAACGCTATGGGGCAAAAACTGTCATTTTTGGGGCACTTTTTACCTCTTTTGAGTCCTCAGGGAATGCCAAATCCCAGTGTAAATGGATAACAGTGCAGTTTCAGACCTTAACACATGTATATTTGAGTTGACCACCATGAAAAACCACTGTATTGTAAAACATATCAAGTTTTTCTTGAGAAATATGGAAAAAGAGCCACAAAAAGGAACGTTTGTAGCACTAAAATCCCCAGGGACGCGAACCAGAATTTCGCCAGGGTCACCCGTACTGGATTTATATTAAGAACAATGGGTTCCACATTTTGGTAAAGTTTCAGAAAAATCTAATGGATGGAGTAAAAGTTATGGGGAAAAATGTGTCATTTTTGGCCATTTTGGGGCATCTTTGACTTCTTTTGAGCCCTTGGGGTTGCAATGAGAATTTTCACTGTACACATCTACTTAATGAAATACAACTTGTGGAAAAATTTCAGGAAAAACTAATTGACGGTTATCTGGCAATCGTCCGGACTAACGGACGCACAGACGCCACTGAAAATATATGTCCCTCTCCGATAAATCGGGGGGACCAAAAATACACTCGCATTATTTCAATTCTTCAGACTACTGTTTTCATCTTTAGCGATATTTTAACGTTTCGGTTCATGTAACCTCTGATCTTCTTCAGGTATTTCTTGTTGAATTCAGGAAGCTGGATGGAATTTCAAATTTTAATAAATACTTTTACTACTTTAAAAAGAAAATTTTTTTAATTACATTTTCACTCGAAACAAGGCACATTGCCACTTTGGTGTAGGGGGCTACTATCAGGAGCAACAACTACTGGGGTACTATGTAGGGATTTGGGCAGCAAGATGTTGGTTCATGTTACACTTGAACTTCTGCACATCAGTACAGTTGGGGAAGTAGGAACCTGGAATGGAATTCCAGAGTCTAGCGGTTCTGAGGAAGAAACTACTGGAGTAGAAAGATCTTTTACATCTAGGGATCTCTACTGCATGGGGGTGGGATTTAGCTGCCTGTTGGGTTTGTCGAGGGTGTCTACGTCATGGGGGCACAAGTGTCTGCAGTTCACCAGAGCATTCACCATTAAAATACTTGTAGATTTCATCGATGGGACAGAAGCTGAAGCTCAGATG
This sequence comes from Euprymna scolopes, assembly GCF_053919585.1. Classification (NCBI taxonomy): domain Eukaryota; kingdom Metazoa; phylum Mollusca; class Cephalopoda; order Sepiida; family Sepiolidae; genus Euprymna; species Euprymna scolopes. The sequence continues at coordinate 4,520,108 of NC_136499.1, forward strand.
CCAGTTTAGGGCCTATCAAATTGACGACTCACGAAGCCTTATAGTTGCAGACTCCAGTTGCAAATTTACACTCTTTTATGGGTTGAAGGTTTAATTCTCAGTGTGGGTCAGATTCAAAATACAATTACAAATTACTTAAGACTTCTAGCCAGTCATGGCTGACAGAACAAGAACATGTTACCCCCGTGGATGAAATAAAGAGTTCCATATGTAATTTCGTACAGATTTCCGAGTCTGACAGAAAGCTTCTAAAGTTTGACAAGATCCACTTGAAGAAAAGTGGAGGTTACATCATCCGAAATGTTGAAAAAAATTCAACATAAAAACAGAATAATCCAAATAATGCTCATCACAAAAATTCAGAAACAAAATTAAAAAAGTACAATCAAAATTTTAGTGTCAAATGACAGACTAATGAAAATGGTTGATTCAAACTGATTACGACAGACTGAGCCTCTGATGCTTGTATGCATTCATCAAAACAAGTATTTTTATTATACTTCATTGATGATCTGCATAAACGAGTTCGTATAGTTAATAACTGACAATCCATAATTGATAGACTTCCAAGAGATTTTCAACAAATCCGGAAGGCATATTACATTAACGCAACGTTCATAGGGAAAAAGAGAAAAAACACGAGAATGATGAATCGGCTTAATAAGCAGCACTTTTTATAGCCTGCATTTTTTGTTGGTTTTTGTGTTCTTTCTAATTACATATTCATAGAAACAGTGTGAATTAATGGATGCTTAAATGGGTATCTAGTCGGCTTGATGAGGCTAGCAGGTTGCAAAAGAGAAAAAAATATTCTGATCCAAAAAGAAAAGGGTTGAGTCGTGGTCATAACTCAATATGCTAATCAAAAAAAAAAAAATGTGAGTCAGCAGAGCAGCATTATCACATTATAAACGAATGATTTAACGTCAATTGCAAAGTATGTGTTTTCCTATGAATACGAATAACATCAAGCATAATATCAGAACAAGAGAAAGAGAAATGTATTCTGCAAGATATGCACTCAATCTGCACATTTATAGTGATGAAAATGCTAGCTCAAATTTATGAATGGCAGCACAAAAAAAAATGCGGTTATAATCAAGATCATCTTTATTTTTTTTTTTTTTTCCAGTTTCTGCTGCAGGGGATGATGGTCACAAGCAAGATTAATAATTATCTTCTTGAATAACATAAAAGCATCCTGCCCTCTTCCCATGTTCAGAATAGTTTGCTTAACCATGTGTAATTATCCATGTTATGAATGGGTGTCATTGGCATTTTATAATTATTAATGTCTTGCAGATTATGTTCAAAGACAAATATACGTGCATGTATGTGTGCAGCATATGAATGACAGAAAGTAATGGAGAAAATAAGGATAATCACAGACGACTTGATGGAGACATTTTATTGAGAAGAAGGCAACACATAGAATGATACATTGCATCTATCAGTAATATCTTAATAATTAACCCTTATCCTTGAGTGGCTTTGATAAGTAGTGACTCCCATGTAAAAAAATGTACAGCAGAAATGGAAAGTCAAAAAGAACAAATAATAAAAATGGAAATGCTATTGCAAACAATGGCAGAACAAAGAAAATTTTATTGATTAAAACACTCGCACTTTTGTATGATTCTGATGAGAAAATGGTGTCGGGAGGTTCATAGTTTCAGCTTGCTTATAATTCACAATTATCTACTAAAGTTCTATGAATGTATTCCTGTTCCTTGGGTCAGATCAATAAATCATTTGATGGCATCACTTTGATAAAACATGCATAGACCAGTCGAGACAATATCAATATTTATCATTTTATCATTCATACCAACAATGAAAAATTTTATCATTCATACCAACAATGAAAAATTTTATCATTCATACCAACAATGAAAAATTTTATCATTCATACCAACAATGAAAAATTTTATCATTCATACCAACAATGAAAAATTTTATCATTCATACCAACAATGAAAAATTTTATCATTCATACCAACAATGAAAAATTTTATCATTCATACCAACAATGAAAAATTTTATCATTCATACCAACAATGAAAAATTTTATCATTCATACCAACAATGAAAAATTTTATCATTCATACCAACAATGAAAAATTTTATCATTCATACCAACAATGAAAAATTTTATCATTCATACCAACAATGAAAAATTTTATCATTCATACCAACAATGAAAAATTTTATCATTCATACCAACAATGAAAAATTTTATCATTCATACCAACAATGAAAAATTTTATCATTCATACCAACAATGAAAAATTTTATCATTCATACCAACAATGAAAAATTTTATCATTCATACCAACAATGAAAAATTTTATCATTCATACCAACAATGAAAAATTTTATCATTCATACCAACAATGAAAAATTTTATCATTCATACCAACAATGAAAAATTTTATCATTCATACCAACAATGAAAAATTTTATCATTCATACCAACAATGAAAAATTTTATCATTCATACCAACAATGAAAAATTTTATCATTCATACCAACAATGAAAAATTTTATCATTCATACCAACAATGAAAAATTTTATCATTCATACCAACAATGAAAAATTTTATCATTCATACCAACAATGAAAAATTTTATCATTCATACCAACAATGAAAAATTTTATCATTCATACCAACAATGAAAAATTTTATCATTCATACCAACAATGAAAAATTTTATCATTCATACCAACAATGAAAAATTTTATCATTCATACCAACAATGAAAAATTTTATCATTCATACCAACAATGAAAAATTTTATCATTCATACCAACAATGAAAAATTTTATCATTCATACCAACAATGAAAAATTTTATCATTCATACCAACAATGAAAAATTTTATCATTCATACCAACAATGAAAAATTTTATCATTCATACCAACAATGAAAAATTTTATCATTCATACCAACAATGAAAAATTTTATCATTCATACCAACAATGAAAAATTACATTTAAAAAAAAAAAAAGAATATAAAAATAAAAAGAATTATTTTGGCCATTGGAAAATAGGCACAAATATTTCTGATTCCAATACCAATTCCGATACTCCAAAAAGTTCTGATTTTTCCGATTCTGATATCATCTCAACACTGCTGAAAATCGAATCTTCCAACAGAATTTTGCCAAGTACAGTGTGTCCAAAAAGTCACTGAAGAGTTTTGAACTTAAATAGGTTCTTTATTTTGGAGTGACTGTTTGGACACCCTGTATTTTATCCACTCCATTACAAGTCTTTGTGGACAATTCTTGTGTGGATTTGGGGAACTTCAAAGCTATTTTTGGTTTTAGATTTACAATCTTATTACTTATCACTATGCAGCACTTTTTGTTACAACATTACGGATTCTAATTCATTTACAAGGATTGTAAACAACTGACATGCTGACTGTAATATCACACATAATCAATGAATCTATTGATGAGGAGGGGAATGCTTTGTTTCCAGAGCAATAGCTCCTGGCATGTCAAAGGCTTTTGATAGGATTTACTTCACAAGCTTGCTAGCAATAAAATATTCGGAAATCTTTTCTCAATCATCAAATCTTTTCTCTCTGATGGGTTTATAAAAGTAGTTATTAATCAGCAAAAATCTCAAGCATAGCATCAATGCCAGCATGTCTCAAAAATCCATTCTGGACTCTACCTGATTCCTGATTTTTATCAATGGTCTCTCGAATAACATTCTAACATCATTTGTAAACATCTATGAAAATGATATCTATGGCAACACTTTGAAGAGCAGCAATGATTTTTCTTGCTGAGTTTTCTCTCTTTCTCAACTTGGAGCATGTGATGGAATGAGGTAAAAAAAAAAAAAAGTGTTACATTCAAAACATCTAATATTCAGCTTCTCTCTTTTCATTACCTTCAATGCTTGAATCTTCAATTTGCCCCAGATTAATTGCATGGCTTTTTTCTTGAGAAAACCTCCTGCATTGATAAGCTTCTAAAATGTTTATTCCACATCTGAAACAGAAGGCTTAGATCAAATCTGTTGCTAAGGTTGCTGGAAAAATGATTGGATCATTCTTCCACTCCAGAAATTGTCTCGATCCCAACACAATCTTCTACCTGTATAAGGGTCAGATATATCCGAAAATAGAGTAATGTCAGCATATCTAGGCAGGTGCTACTCAGAGCATTTTTTTTTGCATTCACCGAGTACAAAATCAAGTTCAAAATTTAATGGGAGAATGTTGTCTTCTCTTCTCGACAACCTCTTTCTCACAGAAAACAGATTGCTAATCTTTCTCTACTTGTTATTTTCATGCTGTGCTCGACTGAGCTCCAATCTCTAGTGGCTCCTATAAAACATTTACAGTAAAAACTTGTCTAACTACAAACACCATAAATAATTTTCTTTCTTCCTTTATGACTAAAACTAAACTAAACTTTTATTAACAAAGTTTCTTCACAAGAACTACTTGTCTGTGAAACAATTCCATGGGCCTGCTTTCATGTGTTAACAAATTCTCGTTGAGCTACCCTCTAAAATAATAATCAAAATCTGCCTAGTTTCAACTTGTATTACCACTCCTCACTGGACGTCTCTTTGTCCACATGATAATCTCATTATCCTTTATACTTGAGTGGCATTTTGGCCTTGGTAACTAATGACTCATTTGTATAAAAACTGATTAAATGCGAACTTACCGATATTTGATGCCATTGGCCTTCTTCAGTGGCTGGTGGATATTGGTTGGAACGATTGTCATCAAGGTTCTGACATTGATTGTTTTGAACCTGAAAA
>NC_136499.1:4539901-4579901 GCF_053919585.1 Euprymna scolopes
TAAATACAACTACTGGTATACCACCTTTATTATTTATATTATATAAATAAGCCCATATATCTAGTCAAATAGCTGTTGATTTGATCATATGGACATATATCTTATAAATAAACAAATAAATTTGAAAACTAGAAACAAATGGAAAATAAAAGCAAGGAATAGAATAAAATAAATAAAGAATAAAGAAATAAATGAATAAATAACTAAATAAAAAACTTGTCGATAGGAAAATGAAGTCGCCACCAGAAAAGAAAAAGCAACCATAAAAACCTAAGATAGAGAAGTGGTGATGATAAGAGTATAACATTACTTCAGATGGAAGCTAAGGCTTAGGCAAATAACCACAAAGTTAAGAATACCAACACGTCTCCACTGTGACAGCTTAATCACACAAAATCATACTTCCCCCTCCTCCCTTCCTTCACCCCCCTTTCTAAAAACCCCTACTGCTCATATTCACAAAGTATACATCCCACTTTCTTCCACACCCAAATATCTTATAAAACTAATGTAATTTTGACTCCCATTCCAATATCAACTCCTTTTTGGTCTGATGAGGTGTTATCATTGAATTGGGATTCCATTGAAATGTATGCACATATGTAACTAATCATATTCGTATAATGAACAGACTCTCTCTCTCTCTCTCTCTATATATATATATATATATATATATATATATATATATATATATATATATATATATATAATTTGTAGTAATTAATGAAATTTATAGTTATAAGTAGTAAGATTGTACATCTAAAAACCAAAATAGATTTAAGGTTTTTAAAATTCATACTAGAATCGTTCACAAAGACCTGTGGTGTAGTGGATAAAGTAATTAGTAAAATTCAGTGAGGTTGATGGTTCAATTCTCAGTGCAGGTATCACTAAACTACAATCAAATTATGAATTAACATTTCAAAAATACAGAAACATAGCCTCCAAAATTGTAACTAAAATCGAAACACCAATTTTCAAAGCTTAGCCAAATAATCTTTAAAAATATTTTTTATTGAAGACAAATCCAAAATAAGATGAAACCATTCAATATGCACATTTTGCGATAAAGTTACTATTTTAAACTGAAACCTGACAGACATAGCTTCCCAAATAGATGTGAAGACGTATCTTTATTAATTAAAGAAAAAAGATTGTAAAAGGTTAAACCGTCAGTTTTATAAGTGGAAAACAAATAAGCAAAGCAAACATATTAAGATAATTACTTTTGCGATGAATAATTCATTTCAGATTTCTAACAAAGTGCTTATGAATCCATTATGGAAACTGGTGAAAATGAATTCACATGTTTTAAAATTAGATTAATGCAAAAAATAGGATTTTATATTGTCTTCTTTGATAAAAAAAAAACAAAGGCAAACAAAAAATAACAATTTGTAATTTGGTTTTAATTAGATAAAAATGATTTCTATTAAAAGATTTGTGTTATCAGTGAAATTCATTGAATAAAATTTTTAACACCAAAGCTGTTCATACTTCCTCTCTCGATTGCTCAGTTTATATAGAATTTGATTTGCGTATGTAGTAAATTATAATTACAACCGCTGTATAAGTATTATTTGCATTCTTCGGACTAGTGTTCTCATCTTGAGTGTGTTGTACTATTTAATGTTATTTTTAATTGCAAATGTTAATATTTACGTATTTATTTCAGTTTTTCATTTGTTTGATTTGTTTTATTTAATAATAGATGTATTCGTCCACAGATGTCCTGATATCTAGCAAGTTGATTTTAAATATTGCATACATATTCGATAATTATATTCTCTTTACCTCCCTCCCCTAATTTCATGTTGCCTTATACGTTACTAATAAAACTGTTCGAACAAGAAACACGTTCTGACGGTTTATTTTTTAAATTTTTAGAACGCTGAACGTATTTAAAGTGATGCGTCTTTAATAATTTGCAGAATAGACGGAAGACTTTGACAGATAAGTGTGTTGTACTATTTAATGTTATTTTTAACTGCAAATGTTAATATTTACGTATTTATTTCAGTTTTTTATTTATTTGATTTGGTTTATTTAATAATAGATGGTCTCGTCCACAGATGTCCTGATATCTAGCAAGTTATTTTTTTTTTACAGCAGAAATAGTTACGATAATTCCATTTATTTTCAGTTAGTGAGAGGGGAATCTATTTCTGTACTTTCCCTTAAACACGTCAGTTGGACTTTTATTAAGTACAATACTTAATATTTTTTATTTTTTTATGGGAGAGTAGAGAATGCATTGTGGATGCATTATCGGCAGCTCCCGTTACTCTCGCTTCTCTTTATTTGTCCCTCAGTCCTCATTTTTAATGAGTGATTTTTCTGACAAAGGGAGAAGAAAAAGCTGTATTCTAGGTTGGCAGTATTTTGTGTGAACAGTCACCAGAGATGTTGGAAATTTTCTGTTTCTAGGTCTATCTTGTAGCCATGTCACTAGTAAGGGTGCTGAAGGTAAACGTTGTACCTGGGTTGACGTAATCCGCCTGATAGTCAGGGACCCGAACCTTGGATTAACCACTAAATACTGGGGTTGCTGCATTGTCATTTGGTGAATGGATTCTGGACCATGCAGAAGCTTCTGGTGGGGCCTCTCGATGCCATATTAGTGGGTAATTGTTGCGGTTTTACCTTATCATGTGCTAGAACAAAAAAAATTCTTTGTTTCTTTTTCTCTTTTACTTTCCCTCTCTATCCTGCTCTAAGCAAGTCTGTCGACCTAGTCCACAAATCCCAAAACTCCATCATGAAAAGTTTCAAGAAAAAATACACAATTAAACCCGGATCTTCAACTTGTAGACCCCCACTACCATGTCTCCTTCTCCAACATCAGGGGTCTACGTTCTTACCTTCCAGAGGTTGGAACAATTACAGGAGACTAAACCAGACTTATTATTCCTAAGCGAAACTGGCATTGAACAGACTATTTCCCTAGATGCGTTCATAATTAAAGGATACTCTAACTAAACTTCCAAATCTGACCCCCAAGATCGCCATGGGCATGGAATATGTGCCTCTATTAAAGATGGCTTTCCATGTGGTAAGGACATCTCCAGAGAATATCCTAACTTACCCTTTATGTGCTTCTGGGTTGCACTTGCTCACACTACCGCATTTATATTCACTCTCTATCGCCCCTACAACAGTGGAGTTACTATCTTTAAAAGCATATCTGAGAAAATTGACCAAGTCTTATCTGCTTACCCTTCAGCTAACATTCACATATGTGGAGACTTCAATGTTCACAATGTGGAATGGTTAACCCACTCAAATAAGACCGATTATGAGGGGAGGTTTTGTCACAATTTCTCCATTATATATGACCTCACTCAGATTGTTCATGCACCCACCCATGTGCCAGCCGCTGACAGCCAGTATGCAAGTCTCCTAAATCTTTTTCTCACAACCTGCCCTGAACTATGTTCAGTTTCCATTCTGTCTTCACTTGGATCTTCCGACCCTCTGTTTTTTTTTTTTTGTTTGTTTGTTTTTACAAGGAGGTCACCACTTATCAAGGCCCGGAAGCCACTCAGGGATAAGGGTTATTGCATGTACAGTACGTTGTACATTAGTGTTGAGATTTCATAAAGCATCTACTTAAGGGGGCGGTTCATCAGGAACTAGTGAACGTTGGATTTGAAGACATCCAAGTTGTAGTCAGGTGGGAAACAGGCAGACGGAACAGAGTTCCACTGGCGTGCTGTTCTAAGAAGCTGTGTTCGTGGAATCTACATTTTGATTTAGGCACAGATAGAGAGTGGGGAAAATTATTGACAGTGGCTTCAGCTAGACGGGTGTTTTTCGTAAAAGATTGGCGAGGGGGGACCAGAGATTGGAGCTCAGACGAGCACTTGCCATGGAAATAACGGTAAAACAGAGACAGGCTCGCAACGTCTCTTCTGTGGCAGAGAGGTTGCAGGGAAGAGAAAAGGGCATTCCTCACTAAGCCACAAAGTCTATTTTGTACTCTGTCAAGGCAGGATAGGCTATTTTTAGTAGCTCCTGTCCAGATATGGCAGCAGTATTCCATCCTTGGACGTACTTGGCTTTTATATAGATAGAGAATTGCATCAGTAGCTAGATATCTTCTGGAGCAGTAGAAGGAACCCACCATCTTTCCAGCGACCCTGACAACAGACTTGATGTACGTGTTCCATTTCATATCAGGAGTAAAGGTCAAGCCTAGAAGCTTGTCAAAACATTGAGCTTCACCTAGGTGAGAGCCATCCATTACAATTGATGCCAGATGGGGATCAGAGCGTTGATGGTGTAAAGATAGGAGTTTGGTTTTAGATGCATTCACGGTAACCAGCCACGTCTTCCCCCACTGAACTACACGCTCGAGATCAGAGGAGAGAGAATCAGAGAGAACTTTGTCATTTACAGCCTTTGATGTGTTGCCGTAGATGGTCGTGTTGTATCAATTAAGATCTAAATGAAATGTAAAAAGTCTTCAGATGTACCTCTCCATCGTACAGTATATCGATACATCTATGGCAGACTGGGATAGTTTCCGTACATTTATATCAGATCTACCTCTGCGTTCCATGTTTAAAAAGGATGTGTCCTCTATAGTATTAGACCTGACAGAATGGTTAATTGTAGTTATTGACCGCTTCATACTCTCAAAAAAGTTCCAGCGAAAACCTAACAGCCAGCCATGGTTCTCTCCAGAATGTGCTGCTGCCATTGCGCACAGAAATCACTTTTTCCATTGCTTCAAACGTAATAGATGTACTGAGACTAAAGCTGCTTTTAGAACTGCCAGCAACCATTGTAAAAAAGTAATAAAGAATGCAAGAGAGTTGTATGCTCAGTCCGTCAAGTCCAAAGTAGCTGAGCAACGGCTTGGTTCCCACCAGTTTTGGCAAATAGCAAACAGAATCCTGAACAGAAACGTGTACTCTATCCCAACTATCATCAATGGACCTGAGGTAATCTCGTCAGTATCAGACAAAGCCAAACTCTTTGCCAAGAACTTTGCAACCAAGGCCACCAACCCCCAATATTTCCTCCTGTATCAGAAAACACGCTATGTGATATACAAATATCTGTACATGATGTTGCCAAGCTAATCAAAAACCTTGATTCCAGTAAAGCAACTGGCCCTGACGGTATTCCAATTATAGTACTCAAAAAACTTCAACCAGAACTAGCACCCATGCTTACAAAACTGTTTAAACGTTGTCTTAAGGAGAATTGCTTCTTATCACCCTGGAAAATCTCATCAGTTTGCCCTGTATTTAAGAATTCAGGTGATTGGTATCAGTACAGGCCAATAAGTCTCCTCTGCGTCATGAGTAAGTTGCTGGAATCTGTGTTAAATAGAGAAATAATCAACCATCTCAGCAAAAATAACCTTCTTAGTGACACACAATATGGTTTCCGTTCTGCTAAATCTACCGCAGATGTGCTTATAGTTATATCTCATAGGATTAGTGAATCTCTTGACAGAAAACCTTTCTAGGGCAATTGCTCTTGAGATATCAAAAGCTTTTGATAGGGTATGGCATAAAGGTTTACTTCACAAGATCTCCAGCTATGGTATAGCTGGAAATGTCTTCTCAATTATCAAATCATTTCTCTCTGATAGGTTCATAAGGGTAGTAGTTGATGGGCAGAAATCAGAAGCTCACAGTATTAATGCTGAAGTCCCTTAGGGTCCCATCCTGGGCTCAACTCTCTTCCTGATTTGCATTAATAATCTTCCAAATCACATCCTTACATCATTTGTAGACATTTATACTGATGACACTACTATTTATGGTAGCACATCTAAGACCATAAACGACTAAGTTCTCTCTGATTCTCTCTCCTCTGATCTTGATCTGGTTCAACTCACCTAGGGTGAATGCCAGACAACAAAAAAATGAAACTATTGCAGTAGAAGGTTTTCTGGTATCTAGAGGCCTCTATATTTAAAGAGTGGGGTTTTGCTGTGAGACGAGTGTGTCGGGGTTATGTATGTCAAGGGAGCACAAGTGCCATGAGTTCATCAGAGCACATTCCATTAAAGTACTTGTAAAACAGACACAGGGATGTGACACTGCAGCAACAGGGCAGAAGTTGAAGCTTGGCCAATAATACAGGACCTATTAGATTTGAGACTTTTTTTTTTCAACTCTGTCTAAGAGTGAGAGACTATTGGTCAATACACCAGCACAGATGTCGCAACAATATTCCATGCATGGGCAAACTGTGGCTTTGTAAAGATATAAGGTACTCTCTGGTACAAGTAAATTTCTAGCAGAATAGAGGAAGCCCACCTTCTTTGCAGCACCCTTGGCAATGTCCTCAATGTATTTGTTCCAATTCAGCATATACGCAAATAATTTTTTTTTATTCGTATGCAATATCGCACGACATTGAAGAACAACTGTGTAAACACTTAAATCTTTTTCAATATTTAAGAATGACGTTCACATATGATGTTAAATCACTACAACTGGAATTTAAAAACATGTAAAATAATACAAGAATAAAACAAAAAGAATTCATGCTTCATAATGGCAACCACCAAACACATCATCATCATCAGGTTTTAGTATTTAAGGTGCTGCAAGTGTCCCGGACTCTGGCGTGGCCAACACGGGGCAATATCTCATGCCCGCTTTCCCATCTAAAGGGTTAATACCAGTTATGTAGCAAACGATCAAGTCAGGGACATAAAAGGCTATTATCTGAGACGATGCCTATTGCCTAAGAATAATGTTGGTTTACATTACATTTAAACTTCTGCATATCAGTACAGTAAGGGAAGCCGGTAGCGGGGAGGAAATTCCAAAGTCTGTTTGAGGGAAGAAACTATTAGAGTAGAAAGCTTTCTGGCATTCAAAGACCTCAACAGTGAAGGGGTATGATTTTGTTGTTAACCGGGTTTGTTGGGGATATGTCTGTCGAGGGGCACAAGTGCAAGGAGTTCATTAGAGCACATTCCATTAAAAATATTTGTAAAATAGGCACAGAGATGCAACATTGTCGTGATGGGGCAGGGGTTGGAGCTTAGATGACAAAGTAGGACCTATTAGATTGGACACTCTTTTTTGGACCCTATCCAAGGGGAAAAGACTAGCGGTAGATGCACTAGCCCAGATGTGGCAACAATATTCCATGCATGGACGAATGGTGGCCTTGTAGAGGTACAGGATACTTTCAGATGCGAATAGTTTTCTAACACGATAGAAGGAGCCCACCAAGGTGTTTAATTTTTTAGTCTATAATATACGTCCAGTGCACAGGAATTAACCAGAACAATGTCCATAAATTACTTGTGATAAACAGTCTTCACAAATCATTAAATTTCATTCATTATTTCAATCATCATATTCTTTGAACTACGAACCAAATCAACCCTTATCCTCGAGTGGCTTTTAGTCTTGATAAGAGGTGATTAATTATATTTGTTTTCCTTCTAAACTCGTAACTCTACCAAATCTGACCATGGCATGCAGAATATAGTCCATACCAGTTACCATCTCCACTTTCCATGAATGTATTAAAGAAAAGTATGCACATTTTAAAGACATTTAATACAAATGATTTTTTAAAGATTTTTATTATTCTACAATCTATATTATATTTCTTCTCATTTGTCTATGTCTGTTCATTCTATTTTTTTTTTTTTTTTTTTTTTTTGGCAGAAACTACTGAGCTGATCTAACTGAAATTGGACTTTTATTTGATAAGATGCAGTGAACTAAGTATTATAGTATCCATCAGATATACAATTATAGATTAATAACTAAATGCAAAATTGAACACAATTTAAACTATATTCAACCATCAATTTAACATAAAGCACACATTCTAAATCAACGGGCTATAACTTTTGTCAGTTTTTAACTTTTGCTAAAAGTCTAGTGATTAATTATTCAATCAATCATTTAGCTTTACACATTCTTTAAAGAAAGAACAAAAAAAAAAAAATAAAGATTTGCACAAATCTTGTATTTGACAGAAAAGAATTATTGCTTTGATCAAAAACAGAAAACATACAATTTTGTTTTAATCAGACTTAAGATTCTGTTTCAAATTAATGAGATTTCTAAATATCCAAATCCGTTTCCTTTGTTTATTATTTCTGACTGCATTGGAAATTTATTTGCAAGAAAAATTAAGAAAAAAGAAAATCCTAAATTTATCATTTTTTTTTTTTTTCTAATCGGATAATGTTTGGAAGAAATTATATAATCATGTTAAAAATAATACTAGTTTTAATAAACTGGATGAATTCAGAAATAATCATAAAAAATTAGTTCACTGGGTTATTTATTTGATAAATGGTTATTGCCCCCCCCTCCCCGACAAAAGGAGGGTGGACCTGTAAATTCACCTTTGTTCGTCCCTTCGTCTGTCCCCACTTTTCTCAATAACTACGCCTTGGAATTTTTTGAAATTTGGCACAAACATTAAACATGATATGAGTAAAAAGTAACAAAACAGATTTTCCGGGAAAACTCCGATTGCCCTTCAGGGGTGTGCTTCAGATTAAAATGGCTAAAATTGACACTTTTGTGCTTATTAAAAAAACTTGATGCCTTGGATTTTTATAAAACTTTCTGAAAAGTTGTAACTAACTGATTTCTATATAATTTTGTTTGTCTATACTTTGCGATAACTCTTGGGTGTGCCACAGGGGCTCTTTCAGAGCTAATAAAAACACTCCATTTTTTTGGACTATTTTACCATATTTATCCAAAATTTTCTATGTAGGTCTATTTAGCAATTTTGCATGGTGCTGAACTCAAATCTAAATATGTTAAGGCCTTTGGGGACTTTTGGGGCTAAATGGGGGGAGGGGCAAATGATGAACTTAATCATTTCTTTTTTTTTTTTTTTTTGGATGGTGCAGAACTCAAATTTACAAATGTAAAGGCCTAAAACTACACCTTTTGTTCATTTTCACCGGGATTTGACGTCCCCTAGGGACTTTTGGGACTAAATGGCGGGGGGGGGGCAAATGCTGAACTTAGTCATTTTTTTATGCCTCGTTCACTGTGCACTCATGGGGGACCATGCATACTTAACTTGTTTATCTCATTTTTGAAATCAGTGTGTGTGTGTGTGTGTGTGTGTGTGTGTGTGTGTGCTTCAATTCCACCACAAAAGTTAGTAAAAGTAAAAATGTGTCTTTCTAACTACTTGACAAAACCATTTAAAATGGTGAGGGGAAACGAGAAAGCAAATAGCAAAACAAACATCCACCACCGCACAAAATTAATTCAGAAAGAAATTCTTCACTCTAAAACGTCATTAGAAATTATTTATATAGAAAATGAAATTGCTGGTATGATTTTATTATTTTTAATAAATTAATTAGTACGAACTCTAGCAACAACTTTTTATTCATCACTTTTGAACTGAGGGTGTACACCAAATGGAAGCAGACGATAAATCAAACCGATCAAATTATGAAATTTTATATTTCATTTTTATTAGCAAAATAAATTCTTGCCATATGACTGCATTGTTTTCTTTATTTGCTTTTCCTATATTTTGTTGGATTTTATCTAAACTTTTTTGTATGCATAAAAAGCATAAACAATGTAATATATTATTTCATGCATCTGCATAAAATGTTATAAAGAGATATATTTTATATATCAAGTTTCAGTATTTACTTCAATAGTGCTTAATACATGGGCTAGGTAGTAAGTTATAAAAGTATGTGGCAATTAATCTATACAGAATATTCTATAGAGAATCATTAGGCTATATATATTCTGTAGTTTTAAAGCAAATACAATCAATTTTGCCAAATGTTTTTAAGGGGAAGGGTTGTCAATAGAAGCTAAGACCCTCTCCTAATTTTTTAAAATAAAATATAGTAGTTATTCTTGTTTTCAAACAAATAACATGGATTTGTCTAAGTTATGCGGTCTCGATTCCTTCCTCTATAGTTTTAAATAAATGATAAGATCACTCACATCTAATATTGAACACAAAACGTTAAAATAAAATTTTGTTGCTGCATTAAATCTTAAATGTAAGCATGTCATTGTTTCTTGCTTTGGGGGGGGGGGGTTGCCACCCGAACTTAGGGTTAGTGGTAGGGTTATGAGAGTTTTTTCTTTTAGTGGGATGACACCTAGATAGAATTAATGATAGGGTTAAGGGAGGGTTCTATCAATTTTTAAGACCGAGGTTGCAGGTGAAGGAATCTCTAGAAGACAAAAGTAATAGAGTATCCGCAGGACCGTTAAAGGTAAATTTTATGAGATCTCCGATTAACAGAAGGTTTTCACCAAATTACATCTTCACATACATAAAATAAAAATAATTCCAGAAAATAACGACACTTGACAAAGAACTCAAAATCACTGTATTCATATGAAATAACGTTTATTTATGTGTTAAAAAAATATTAATTTAAATCGTTTAGTTTTTTCTTGTAGCGAGTGTTCATTAAGCTTTGCTAAATGTGCATCTCATAAAAACGGCATGAAGCTTAAGATTACTGATTTTTATGGACGGAGTGTCACACGTGGTTTAGATGTGGTTATTTTCTGGGAGGAAAAGTACAATCATTAAACCATGTAAGCATAATGCGGGTGGGTGTGTGTGTGTATTCATGACATATGATAACAATAGTTCAATAAAACATTGTTAAAAAGAAGACTGAAATCCTCGTTTGATGTAGTAATTTTCCATGATGAGAATTTAAGGTTCATTTGTTTGGCGCGCAAATTCAAGACAGGGTATTTTAACGCCTTCCAAGGGCGAAGTTATTTTGAGATGCAGTCTCTGGGGAGGCAAGAGAATAACTGGAACAAAATTAAACTGATTTGATTTTCGCAGCATTCTTGGCGAAGCTGTTTTACGTCTGAATAAACGGCGTCTGGCATATGTGTTGAGCACAGGCAACGGTGATGGTTACTTGTAGATCTGCATCCTGTACTGTTTGAATTAAAGGCATGTGTGATTTAATGTCTCACACGGATGGAGTCTCTTTGACACATGTCGGACTGGAGAAATCTGAAGAAAAACAGATTTGATTTTCACGGACAAATCCTTATATAGAGACGTTCTGGAATATTCCAGTCTGTTTGCTGTATCACTGCATGTGGAACGCAACATGGTTCCTTTATTACATGTGTGCTGATGGGCAAATTGCAACACTGTGTTCTTGGGCGTTCCCATATACGTGGGCGTTCCGATATACATGGGCGCTGAAATGGTGATTGCTATGAAATGTTCTTGCCAAAGATTTGTTCTGGCCGTATGTAACGGTCGTTACAACCTTATACAATCTATTTATCTATCTATATTTAATTTGATAAACTTACCTTTATGTATTGTATCTAATATTTTAATATATATTTTTCACTTGTGCCATTTTTTCCTCTATTGATCTATTTTTCTGTACCATTTTAACCTAAATTTGTGATTATGAATTTTATATTTACTGGTAGTTTAAAAATCAATAAATATTTATTATTAGTATTAACAATGGAAAATTTAAATTTAAATAAACAAAAAAAAAAATGAAAGAATCGGTTTTGGAATCAGAAAGTAGACTCAAATTTTTCCGATTCCGATTAATCGTCCCAATTCTGAGACATTGTCTGATACTGACCACCTCCAGAGAATCTTGTAGAGCCCTCAAGAAAATTATTGACTATAAAGAATTTTCAAAACTTTCAATACAGTAGGATTAGTTAAGACTTAAACTTAAATGCTTCCAAATTCCTTAAAAAATTTGAATCATGAATTAATTCCTTTTTTATATATAAGATTAAAGCGAATGACTTGTTTACGAATAAATCGGAATGCATTCTGATAGATTTAATTTTGTAATTAAATGATTTTTAAAAAGAAGTGTTAAATTAGAGGTTCTTGCCCAGAATTCTCCCTATTATAAAACAAAAATAAAGAAAAATCTGTATGATGTAAGTACTCGAGATGAAATGGAATACGATACTCCAAAAATCACATAAATTGATAAAGTAGTTTTATTTTTTTAATAAGAAAATAAAATTTTATGAGTATCCGAAGAGTGACTGTTTTCCCCGCCATATTGTGTTACGTACTGGTGGTATTATTAAGATGACATATATCCTGTATTGTTGTTGTTGTTGTTCGTCTTAGGAGAGTCTTAGTGAGAGATTATAGTCTTAGGAGTGTTCATACGTCTTAAGATGTTCATGTTGTAAGAGATAGCATATTGGAGACATAAACAGGTATATATAAAGAGAGAGAGACAGTTCTGTATGAACGGGAGTGTTTCTATAAACATTGATACATATATTTCTTACCTATTTTTGAGATGATGATTTTCACAAAGTTCTTATAATATAAATGGACACTACCTTTTCTGTTGAATAACAACACGGAGACGCAGATACAAAAACACATGTTGACGTCCTTTATTTCATGACCGGTCCATGATTTTGCTTGAGGAATTCAAAGTTTCTTTACATGGCTTTTCCTTTCGCTTCCAAGGTTTGACGTCAGCAGCTGTTTCTGACCTCTCTCTCTCTCTCGGCTCTTTCTCCCGACTCTTCTCTTAGACTGCATCTTAAAACTCTACCTATATTGAGAACTCGTCACGTCATCGCATGATTAAACATGTGCTCATAAAGCACGTTAGAGGACATGCGTCATGTTGTCAAACTTGACATGACCCCGAATTCAGTAACCTATTTTTCAAATAACCTCTTTACAAAATATGTTTACAATTTCAACTGACGATTAAATTCCTTATTTTAATTTTCACAGAAACAAATTTCATTATTACATTCCTTTTCCATATACAGATATGTAAGCTAAACAATTGCAATTCCACATTCTTTATTTCAATAACATTCTGTATTTATTTTAACTTATGATTGGAATTTTCAATTCCAAATCTAGCTTTGCAAGTTCGAATCCTTGACTATCCTATTTCATATTTACATTTAACTAATTCCCTATTTTTTTACTTACATGAAAAGGGGCCAACCCTTTATCATGTAACAATTGGAAAATTTTTTCAAAAAACAACAATAATTCATGATTACTAGATTTATGTTGTAATGCCTACTAATTCCCATTAATCACTTACAAATGATTTTCGTTATAAAAATAAAACTATTTAATCAATTTACGTGACTTTTGAAATATGATATTTTCGTTTTGTCACGGGAACTTACATCATATAGCTTTTGTCTTTATTTTGTTTTTTAATATGGGGAAATTTTGGACAAGCACCAAATTATGTTTTATTTTATGCTATTGCATTTTTATTTTATCTCAATAAATATTCGATTAACAGTAAATCAATCAAATATGAATTCGATGTGTAAATCATGTTGCTGCGTGTGAAATGGTTTTATAATTGTAAGAATATAGGAATTTCCCCATGATGAATGAAACAACAGGGTGTGTTGCTGCTGTTGTGAGAAAGCGTAGCAAAATGTGGTAATTAGTTTGTATGGTTAAAGGTTATGACGATGCGAGTAGTGTTTAGTTTGATGGGCTAAAAGGAAAGATGGAAGAAAGAATTGATTGCATGAAAGAATGCACAAGTAATGAACATTTTGTACATGCTAAAGATGGAATAGGGTGGGGAGATTCATCATGTCTGGGAAACAGATCTAATAAGCAAAAAAAAAAAAAAAAAAGAAAAAGGTTTTTAAAGGATGGCCTAAATAACTGTAGACAGACTTCCTGCTTTATGGGGTCGGGGTAAGCTGGAAAAAGAAAAAAAACAAAACAGAATGACATTTTTTATGTAATATCTATCATTATCTTCATTAACTCTCGATATCAACATATGTGTGTGTGTATATATATATATATATATATTAGTGATAGGACGATCGATATCCCCCCCCCCGATTCCGATACAATTACCGATTCTGTTATAAATTTCCGATTCCAATAAATTACCGATTCTAATTCTTTTAAAATCTCTAAATATAAAGTTTGTAGGGGTGGGGGCGGATTGCCAGAAGAACCCATAAAATGTTTCCATATATTTTTGCAAATGTAAAAATCATTGTGTGACGTAGAAATTGTAGTTTTACTCGTAGTTTAACATCAATAAATATTTATCATTTCATCGTTAATACGAAAAGTGGAAAATTAAGTTTTAAACAAAAACAAAGAAATAAAAAATAAAAAGAATAAAAAGAATCGTTTTTGGCATCGGAAAATAGTCACTGATCTTTCTGATTTTGATACTCCAAAATGTTCCAATATTTTCAATTCCTGATTCCGATTAATCATCCCAATATATATATGTCATAGAAATATATGGCACAATCACATTGACACACCGGTTCTCACCAGATCACCAAAGTTAAGCAATGATGAGCCCGGCCAGTACCAGATGGGTGACCATTTGAAAATCTAGGCGCTGCATGTACCATGCTGAGTCGTAGAAATTTCCAGGTTGGTATCAGGGGGCGCATTAATTCACTAGGAGAGATACATTCCCAGTCTTCTAGGAGAAGGAAATTCTGATGTAAAAACCTGTGGTTTACTGTATACTCTGTCCTGTGGCAGTCGTCTACACCGACAAAGGTAAGCAGTAATACCAAAAAGTGTGGTTGGTTCTACACAAAGCCTTCACCACTATAAACAAATAATCTGTGTGGATTTCGGAGCAACTTAGTTGTTGTGGCGGAAGCTCATGCATCGAAATCGACAGGAGAGTCCATCATATATATATGATGGAGAGATGTAAAATGAACAAACTAAATTATATGTTCATTAACGTTTCATCTTTCTTTCAAGACATCCTCGTGATGACTGATTTGAAGAAATAAAATACCAGTACAATATTTGAAAAAATATTTGTTGTGTTTGTAATATGAATTTTGTTCCATTTTAGAACGAAAAAAACAGCATTCAAAGTGTATATAGCATTGTGAAATGGAGTGAGATTTTTACGTTATATAGCCGTCAGATATTTGAAAAAATATGCAACTTTTGCTCTTTTTGGAATAACTTTAGCCTCTATAATTCAAATGTGGGATGTACGATTTAATCATTATATATATATATATATATATATATATATATATATATATATATATACTAGCAAAAGTACCCGTCGTTGACTGGGTTCAAAAATCAGCCTACAGAAAATGGACTCTGATTTATGAAAGTATGATAGATTATGAAAAGGAAGGGTTGTAAAGAGATAGCTTCGAATTTGGGGGTATCAAAACCAAAGCAATATATGATAAAAGTAAAAATAAAATAGATAAACCCCATAATTTATTATACCATACCTGTTCACACTGAAACACTTATCACAATATTCTGTGGATCTATATTAAAAAACATTGTTAAACTTTGTGACATATTTCCATAATTTTATTATACCTTATTTCTTCAAACTGAAACATAATTATCAAAGTATACTTACGCAGATAGATATGAAAAGTCTTTATTAAAGTTTGTGCTTATTTCCATTCTTTGGAGGCCAGGCGCGAATGCAGACCCCACAATTTTATTATACCATCCCTATTTAAGTTAAAACATACTTATCAAAGTATTATTATGTACATCTATATCAAAAACACTTGTAAACGTTTTGCTTTTAATTATTAAATTTTTTATTTCCATACTTTGTGGACCAGGCGCGAACGCAGACCCCACAATTTTAATGAACCACCATTCTGCCAGATCAAACATAGATGTATCGATACACAGGAATGGGTATCGATACATCTATCATTATATGTGATCAGTTTTTTTTAAAAAGTCAACCATATAGGAGCCTATTCGTGACTAGACACACACACACAGACATTCAGCTTTATATTTTATATATATATATATATATATATATGATGAAAATAATAGAAATAGTATTCCGACAAAATAGAGAAATAAAAAGGAACAAACCGTATTATGTGTTCATCAACGTTTCGTCTTTATTTTGAGACTTCCTCTGGATGAATGAGATTAAGAAACAAAAAACACCAGTACAAAATATTTGAAAATGTTTCACGTGCAAAGTGTGACGCTGTTCTGTTTTAGAAAAAACGGAAAAAGACGTTGGAAATTCAAAAAGGAGGGGGGGGGGTCTTGCGCTATTAAAGAGAGGGAAATTTTAGTGACGTCATATAGTCGTTAATGTAATTTTAAAAGATATGAACGCAGTTAATATTCTTACTGGAAAGAAATATATCTGTTGAAATTCAAATATAGGTTTGTAACAGAAACGAAATGAGTGTTTCTTTTTTATGTAATTTATTGATTGAGATTATATGTATTAATTATTACAGGGGGTGTTTGAATGGTGTGAGAAGGTTAACCTCTGTCTACAGTTAAATAATGTTCTTTTAATAAAAGTTTACTTATTAATGGCGCTATGTTATAGAAACTTGCACGTTGTTTAATTGTGCTTGAATTTGCGATAAGCGCAGATTCAAGAAGTCTCCGGCGCGGTTTATTTGAAATAAATTTAACTACTTTTGCTTGTTTAAAGTCAAAGGCGTGATTATGCTGCAATGAATGAGAGAATAATGCACTTAGAGAATTGCTATTTTTTATATCTCTTATGTTCACTGAGCCTTTTTTCTAATTTACGCTAGGTTTCACCAACGTATTTATGATGGCAATTTTGGCAAGGAATAGTGTATATACCTCCATTGGAAACTGGTTTGTTATGGAGATGTTTCGTAGTTTTTAATATATGTCTTATGGTTAGTGATGTGGTTTGTACGATAGGAATTTCTAGTTTGTTTCGTGTGTTACAGATTATTTTATTATTCGTGTGTGTAGGTAAAAGAAGATGTCTGTTTACGAGAGAAAGCTCTGGTGTATATGATTTTTTATTATTTATCCTGCAAAGTATTTGTGTGGCTTTTCTCTTAGCATTCAATATGAAATATGTCGGATATTGCAAGGTTTTCAAAATGTTTGTGAGGTATTTGAATTCTTCGTCCAGATATTCAGAACTGCAAATTCTGAAAGCGCGTAAGAAGAAACCAATTACCATCCCTGTTTTTATTTTATTATTATGGTGTGAATAGAAATGTATGTAATCATTTTTGTGTGTAGTTTTGCGGTGAACTTTGAAAGATAGTTTATTATTGGATTTTATAATAAGTATGTCTAGAAAAGGTAATGAGTTATTGTTTTCTGTTTCACAGGTAAACTTTATGGAAGGTTCGACTGAGTCTAATTTGTCTCTAATGATATTTATGTGCATGTTTTCAGGAAGAAAAATTAAAATGTCATCAATGTATTTAAAATAGTCTGTGTTTGAAGGTAATCTGAATTTGAAAGGACCAGATTCTAGGAATTGCCTTTTCTTAGAATTCCTAGAATCTGGTCCTTTCAAATTCAGCGTCACACTTTGCACGTGAAACATTTTCAAATATTTTGTATTGGTGTTTTTGTTTCTTAATCTTATTCATCCAGAGGAAGTCTTGAAATAAAGACGAAACGTTGATGAACACATAATACGGTTTGTTCCTTTTTATTTCTTTCTCTCTCTCTCGATTATATATATATATATATATATATATATATATGTGAGAGAGAGAGATTGAATAATGAAACCAGCATAAAAATACATTTTTTTTCAATACTCACAATTTTTTATCCTCTTTTACAGTTATATTTTATACTAAATTCAAACAAAAACGGAATTTTGATTACAAAAGTTTAATGGGGTTACCAGATCAAGCTGTCTGAAGATACTAGCTTTCTGACCTGAAGTGCACCAAATATTGATGTAATTTTTTCCTTTTCATTTGCAAAACTCAATCATGTTCTACAAAGTAAAAAACAAAAACAATTTTGCCTAGCAAACAACCAAACTAAACATAATGAATTTGAAGATTTAAAGCATAAACACTTTTACCAAAATGACCACGTTCAGCATTACATAAGCCGAAAAGGGTTGATTTACCATAAAATAAAACAACCAAACCAAACTCCATGAATAAATATTTGAAGATTGCTCGGGTGTTTGGAGGTGAGTGTTGAGCAAAATAAAAAAAAAAAAAAGTGGTAGTAGGCAGGCAGGCTCGAACTCATGCCACAAAGGTGAAAAAGAAAGTGAAAGAAAATCTGACATCTTAGCCGATGTCTCCACAATCCGACCAGAAGTCAAAAGCATTTAAATTAACCAAAGTCAAGCCAACGATGACTTGCTAAAATGTCGGCGAAAAAAGTTTTAGGCAGACATACAAACATACATACATTTAAACAGACAGATGAGATTTATATTATTGTAGGCTGTTTGTCAGTCATGCTTAAGTGTGAAATTTCATAAGCGTTTTCATTGCTGACATGCACAAACTGAATGGACGTATGTTATTGTTTCCATTTAATAGTAACAATTTGTGGCTTAATGATTTGTCTGTTAAAATGTGAGAGTCATTATTGTGTGGCATGACGTCATTAGCTGTGAGTTGGCACATGCAGACTAATCAAGTTTAAAAGAGATACAAACACTTGCACTTAAACGGGATAGTTAGAATCTTAAAAAGATCTCCCGGTTGGAATGTAGGAGGTAGTAGATGAATGTATAGCATCCGGTAAGATGCCCCATTCCCAGCTATAAAAAAATAAGAAAATTAAAAATAAGAAAATATGGAAGTGATGAGACCGAATTTAAAAGAAAGAGAGATGGCCAGAGTTAAGTGTTTGGAAGTCAATTTCTCAAAACCATCCACCACATGCCAACATGTAAAAACGAATATAATAAGACACAACTCCAGCTTGTAAGAAACAATATGTTTAGAATGAAATCCCGTGACTGAGTAGAAGTGTTCAGTGACATTCAAAATACAATTGTGAATTACTTAGGACTTCTGTTTGGTCATGGATGATGGGATGAGAGCATGCTAACCCCATGGATCAAATAAAATTTTCCAAGTTCAACAAGATACACCTGAAGAAGGTCAGATGTTACATCAACTGAAACGTTGTGAAAATAACAATTCAAAATGAGAACAATACTCTGAATGATACGGATGACATACTGTTTTTTTTTTAATTTTAATTAGTTTTCTGAAAACAAAAGCATCCCTTCCCCATGGATTAAATAAATTTCGAATTTCCAAACTCTGTGCAGGTTCCAGAGGTCAACAAAATGCACCTGAAAAAGGTCATAGGTCACATCAATGAAAACATTGTGAAAATACAACTCAAGATAAGAACAATAATCCAAATAATACGAATTATCAATCCTCATCCCACGAATTAAGAAACGTAAAGTCGGTTTCATAATTGTCTGATGGTTAGCAAATCTTTAGTTTTTGTTTTGGATATGCTGAAAAGAAAAAGACCATCAGATGACAATCATTTTTTCATCTGGGTGTTTTTTTAATTTTTATTAGCTTGTATAATTGCTCAAAATGTGAACACAAATTTTTCTACTTTTTCAAAACAATTGAATGTTAGGGAAATATTTAGAGCTAAAATATTTCCATGAATTACTATTAAATTTTCATGTCACGTATTAGGGGCCCTGGGTCAATGACGATTAGGTCAACTAGTATGGAGTTTAACAACATGGGCATATTGAGTGCATGTTATGATGACCCAACTCTGCAAAACAGAATCATTCCCAGGGTTGAATCAAGCATGGCTGACATGTTAGAGAAAAACAAGGGGTCAGATCAACAGAGGTATGAGTTAAGATGATGAGTCATGTTTTTTGAGCTGAGAGAAAACATTTTCAAATCAGTTTGTTGGTAGAAGTCTGTCACAGGTTGTATGAGACAACTGGCCATTAATGTAGAAAAATTTCGTAAGTGCAGTGCGAAATGTTACACTAACCTGACATTTCTGCTTATCACCATTTCTGTCACGAAGTTAACTTAATAATTAGCTAAGAGAACGTCAGTCTCTCTCTCCTGTGAGTCAATTCTCTCCGAAAATAAAACCTCTAAGAAACTCTCAAAGAACATCTCATGTCCTTCTGCATGAAAAGAAGTTTTATTTGTATAGTAACCACTAGATGAAACTACGTCTACGTCGAGAAATTGCGGCATCAGACAAAGGCAATAAAAGACTGACGTAAAAAAAACTTTTTAATAAAATGAAAACATAACATTAAAATGATGACCCAGCAAATAAATAGTAGTCAAGTATTGAACGAAATAGAAACAAATGGGTTGTCTACTCATATTGTCTGTTTTCCAACTAACATTCCCCAAAGGAGTAACCTTAGAATTTAAATGAAATTGAAGATAAAAGCAAAATTATATTTGATAAAATCCTTACAATATAAACGATTCAGAGAAACAAATTCTGTTTAAACAAAGGCTTTCAACAAGAAATATAAATCGCTTCTATAACTTTTAAATAGAAATGTGAACAGACTTAAGACACGAGTTTAAATCTTCATCCATCATGATCAATGCAAGCAAGACTATTGAATAGATGTTGACCAAATTTTGATTCTGAAATATCCTATTGAGAATTAAAATTAATGGGATGGAAAATATTGTTTGTTTGTGCAATCAGTTTTTGAAATCTGAATCTGATATAGTCAGATTCATACAGGTATGTGAAACAATATATTAGTTAACTTTTTCAAGGATACGAATGCTGTTTTTTTTTTGTTTTTTTTTTAAATAAAGCGACTTAATATTAAAAGTGATACAAAAATATACTTAAATGTATCTTTCGGACATAATGGATAAAGTACTTTATAAAATTCAGTTCTAAATGAAACTTTCCTGGAGCTTGAAAGTTCAATCCTCAGTGCAGACGATACTAAGAATACAGTTACGAATTATTACTTAAGCTTTTTTTACTCAGTAATAACTGATGGAGTGAGAGCATCCTGCCTGCATTTGATATTCCATACAGATTTAATTCCATAGAGATTTCCGAGTTTAGCAGAAAAATTCCCAAGTTCAAGAAAATACATTTGAAGATTGAAGGATATATCAGATGAAACGTTGTGAAAACAACACTCAAAGTGAAAACATTAGTCCAAAGAAATCCAATATAAATTATCGATCCTCATCTTAAAAATTCAGAAGCAAAAAAATATATATATTTGTTCGTATTTTGTTTATTTCAATCTTTCCAGAAGATTTAGATAAATTAGAAATTTACAATGTTTAACTTTTTCAAAATGTAGAAGGGAATAACTTCTCTTATAACCAAATATTATAACGATTTCAAATTAAACTGTGCATAGCAAAAAGTTAAAATTTTTATCAGATGCGTCTACATATCTAAGAGGCTCTGTCTGTCAGTCACTTTGCAACCATATTAACATTAACAAAATGCAATCCGGCAGTTTGTTTTATTTTTTTCATTACAGAAAGACAAGCCTAACATTCACTTCAGTAAGGGGAGACTTTTTGTAGGCAGCTAGAACTAATGTTCACACACGAAGAAAACAAGAGTTTAACTTTAAAATATACTAGAATAAAAGAAAGGGGTGGCCCGTTGAGTGACCCATTTACTTTCAAATATTTTTTAAAATAAAGTTTCCAAATTAATCTTTTTGTTCCTTATCTCTCAGTCTTTCACTTTCCAGCTACATGTTAAACAGTATTAATACTTGTGGTGACATTCACATTTGTTATAATTGAGTGTTGATAAACAGAAGGGGGAGGGGAGATGCTGTATAAAATAAGAATAAGGTGTCAACCAACATATAATGAGAGGGTGAAAGCAACAAATACAAACTTAGTAAACGATGGGAATGCAGTATTATAGGATTTAAAACAAATGCATTTCAGGTAAAAGCACTTATGTACTTGCATGGCATGTTAAAAACTTAGTGTAAATTCCAAAAATTATGGAAAATGATCCTATAGAAAATGTACTCGACATTCTTTTCACAAAAAATAAATACTACTGGTTGGGCGTTTTCGATTTTGAAATGGCAAATTTTCATTGAAAGCAAGGGAGATAAGTCAAGATGATAGATTGTAGTTAACTCTTCTACATTAAAACATACGATAAAACTAATATGATAAATTTTATTTTTACTTGTTTGTAATTATTTTTCTACTGAATAATTTTTCATAATTTTTGGAATTTATACAA
Source organism: Euprymna scolopes (assembly GCF_053919585.1). Classification (NCBI taxonomy): domain Eukaryota; kingdom Metazoa; phylum Mollusca; class Cephalopoda; order Sepiida; family Sepiolidae; genus Euprymna; species Euprymna scolopes. The sequence goes on from NC_136499.1 coordinate 4,561,880, forward strand.
ATTTCGACATTACATCCAAGTAAATAATAGTGTTTTTACATGAAATGCATTTGTTTGAAATCCTATTATACTGCAGAAGCACTGTAGGTCACCTGGTAAGTTAATTACAAATTGCTGCTGATTACAACAATTTTAAACATAACTAAATCCCCAAAATGAGAATATTTCAGTACATATTTTGTGCAATTTAAATATATAAGGAAAAGCCCTAGAGAAACTTCATTAAAATAAATATTTTATTTAACTTAATTTGTGGATCCATTCCCAACTATGAGTTTCTTTTTATCAAGCTTAAATTATAACATTATTTTTGTTCAAATTTACTCAGCAATTGACTTACTTCAAATTATTTCGAATAACAAAAACTTTCACGTTAATGTGATACCCATTATGCATCAAGATAGGCGAAAAATCAAGAGTTGTATGTAAATGAAGAACCTTTCATATCCGACATTATTCTACTCAAAATATTTTCTAGTTGTCTCAAGGGTACAGATGCATGGCATAACTGTTTATGTAGATGCGATTGAAGCAAACATCTAAAACAAATCATTTAAGATACTTCAATAATTACAATGTTTCTGGTTTTGTAAGAGATTCTCAGTTCAGATGATATTCAAGCAAAAACATTGGCTTAAAACTAAAAATCAAATAGCATAAATTAAAAAAAAAACTTCAACAGAAAATTACAAATCCAAAATCAATGTCAGCAGCCAAATTTCATTGAAACAATTTACATCAAAAACAGAAAAACAAGGAACATTAATCTTAATTGGATTGATTTAGAATAACAAGAGATATTGTCTTAACAATAACCATATTTCAGACATTTTCTAAAACTATAAACGATGGCATCATATTAATCAAGCAAACAGCAAACGCTAAAATCACGTTTCGTCAGGTTTTGACATTTTTAAGATAAAATTGATCATTTCTATTTTTTAAACTACTATTCTCTCCTTTTTCCACAATGCTTTGGCCGATGTAATTTCCAACCTTCTTCGGATATATTTTTTGAACTAGAGTACCTATATAGAATTTTGAACTGACCCTTTATTTACGAGGGGCGTGCAATAAGTAATGCCCCTGACCCACTTCCCATAGCAGTAGAGCAACGAAACTTGGCACAGTTATTAGTCTTTCTCTATATAGGAACCACCCAGAGTTATGCATTTCTCCCATCGTTTGATGCAGCTCTGGAGACCGTTTTTTGTAGGACACCCCAGGTTGGGCCTCCAACCACGACGTGACTTCAGAAATCAAGACTGCATCATCTGGGAAACACTTTCTTTTCAAAAACAACTTCATGGCTGGGAAGAGGTGAAAGTCAGAGGGTGCAAGGTCAGGAGAATAGGGAGGATGGGGAAGGATTTCATAACCACACGCCCATGCTTCTGATCTGGCGGCATACGAGTTGTGGACCGGAGTGTTGTCCTGCAGGAGAAGGGTACCTTTGCTGATCTTGCCCCGCCTCTTGATTTTGATAGCTTCCCTTAATTTCTTCAAAAGTGAAGCATAATAGGTTTCTGCAATTGTGGTATCCTTTGCCAGGAAATCTGTCATCACTACTCCGTCCTGGTCCGAGAAGACTGTGAGTATGACCTTGCTAGTGCAGGGCTCCACCCTTGCCTTCTTTGGAGGTGGTGAGTCCAAGTGCTTCCGCTACATTAGCTGGGCTTTGGTCTCTGGATCATAGTGATGGACCCAGGTTTCATCCTGTGTAATCAGTCTTTTGAAAAACTTTGACTCACCTTCTTGGCACATCTCCAAATTCATCCTCGAGCACTCAACGCGTTCTCGCTTTTGGAATGGTGTGAGCAACCTGGGAATCCATCTGGCAGACACCTTATGCATATGCAAATGGTCATGAATGTTTTTTTTTTTGTTTTTTTTACACGGTGGTCACCACTTATCAAGGCCCGGAAGCCACTCAGAGATAATCTTAACATCTTGGGCTATTTGGCAAATAGTAATGTGCTGATCTTCCAAAATGGCAGCCTCAACTTGACCGACAGATTCCTCATCAATGGCAGAAGGGAGGGGGGCGACCAGGTCTGGGAGCTGTTTCCACAGACTTCCGGCCATGTTTGAATTCACGATGCCAGCGTTTTACAAGGTCATATGATGGGGCATTATCACTATAAGTTTCTTTCATTTCATCAAAAGTCTCCTGTGGTGTGCGTCCTTTCAAATACAAAAACCGGATCACTGCTCGACATTCAGCAGGCTCCATTTCACACCTTACTCAGTTCAAACACCTGTAAAACAGAAACCACAATTAGTTCAGAGCTGTAATTTGCCACATAACCCGTAGAGATATAAATCATTGCACATGCAAAATTTCAGCTAGATCAGACAACTGGAAGTGGGTCAGGGGCATTACTTATTGGAAGTAGATTCTCCTCGTTCTATCCACCATCTGAAGAATTTGTATTATTAAAATTACTAAGACTACTGTTCTCATTTTCGTTGTTATTTGCACAACGTTTTAGCCGATGTAACCTCCGTTATTCTCTAGGTGTATCTTATTGAACTCGGGAATTTTCACAGAATTTCAAACAACCCTTTATTCAATGTTTTGGGATCGCATTTTGTCGTTTCATCAGCCATGACTGGATAGAAATCTTAAGTAATTTGCAATTCTATTCTTAGTATTGCCTACACTGTTGATTGAACTTTCAACTTCCAAGAGTGTCACTTCAAATTGAATTTTACCTAATACTTTATCGATTATACTACGAGTCCTTGCATACAGTTCTAGTATGAATTTTGATAGCCTTAAATCTTTTAACTCGAATAGGTAGGTGGCAGTGGTGAAGTAGATAACGAGCAGAGCGATGACCTCGTCATACAGAGTTTGAATCCAGTCAGTTTCACAACACTATTTTCACTAATGGATGTTGGCAACTTTCAAACAATGCCAACATCAACATTGAGCAATTATAAAAAGTTGTATTATGCAGCGAGTCATATGAACAAATAAATTTTAATCTTTCCAATGGAAGAACTTGGAAACAAAAATCTTTTCAATTTTAAACAGAAGAAAATAACCCAGCATGAAATTTACCATTTAAATATGGCATCAAAGAAAATGATCCTACTTCAAAATATTCTTAATTCAACTTAACAGGCATACAAATTTAGCAAGAGACCAAAAACAATCCTCATAGAAGGTTTTATTCACGGAACTATAAAAGCAAAATATTTAATGTTCAAGAAATAAAGATAAAAATTAGATTTATGAATATTAAACAAAAAAAGAAAAAAAAGAAGCATTACCATTTCATTTCATCTTAAAATGAAACAAGGTTAAGTATTTTCACCATAAATGAGAATCTACAAATATCATTCAAGTACGCACATTTTTTAACTCCACTTTTAACTTTTTATAATTGAATTATTCTTTGAAACCGTTTAAATCTGTTTGTAGTTTGTTGACACTTTATTTCTGCAAGTGTTGCAAACTTGAGATTTTGTTTTTATGTAATTTGTTTTTAAATTTTATTGTGCAACACAAAAACAGTATGTATATACTTGTGTGTCTTCTACCTAAAAGGTTATGTTTAGTAGATGTATATTATGTGTGTTGTTTTGTGTTTTCTTTTTCGTATTTTTTTTTAGTAGATCACACACACACACACACTGTTCAGGCTAAAGTTGACACTTTCTGAAAAGGAAACAAAAACGTCATAAGTGTATCTTATATTTTTTGCTGAATATAGATCATGCGAACAAGCTGCCCAAGTCTCCAGGCTAGACCTTAACCTGGAGCAATCGGCCTTCACACAGTCACTTTTAGATATCAGAACACTAATTTAACCCAACAATACAAAGAAGTTGCACTTTACTGCTATTAAATACTTCAAATGGTTCTGGAACTAAAGAAAAGAAATATCAAATTTATCTGAAACACCATTTATGTGTGTGAGCTTTAAGCACTCACTTGTCTACCCACACTGAATAGCATAATCTCTTGAAAGAAATACACATTATACCGGTTGTGATGGGAGAAAGTGGCCTAACAAAAAAAAAAAAAAAATTAAGAAATACTTGGAAACAATCCCTGGAAGACCAAGCTGTAACGAAATACAGATAGCAGCCATAAATGAACTACGTCTATCCTTAAAAAGCATCCTCAGATATAAATCTAAATTGTAATGAAATCAAGTATTAGCTCTAGGAGGGAACCCTTTGATCTTTTGATATGAACTGAAATAAGTTTAAAAAAAAAAATGAAAATAAAATAATAATAATTGTGATACAGTGAAACAGTCTGTGGATGACTAAATATGCCTCATTCCATATCGGATCGTTTGTGTGGCTGCGACAAAGAAGTTTAATTACAGTGAATGCCTTTACTTGATAGAAAACTATAGACTACAATCGAGAACATCATGGGCAGCATCTCAAAAGATGTTATGTTATGTCATGTCCTTTGTGGGTTGAGCACTGTAACAAGAGAAATCGCCAGCTACCATTAATGATAATGCAAATCTCTTTGTAAAAAGTGAAGAGAACACTATTCAATAGGCGATATTATCTATATAAACAGTAAGAGTCATACTCACTTGTGCTGATAGCATAATGGAGATAGAAGTTCAGATTGCTAACAAAATGACAGAGTTTCAATTTTAGCTGAAATCACTGGCTTGTCTAGTCACACTAAAGAGCTGTGCTACAACAAAATATCTGATTACATGCTTGGCAAAATATGCTTTTCAAGTAAAATGTAGATATGATTCATTATTTTTAATGAGTTATTAATAGGGCTAGGACAACAGCATATTCTTTTCATTGTTTTGACTCGTTTGATATTACACTTTGATCACAGCCTGTTGCTGATTCATACTCCTTGCATTTGTATGTCTGTTAAAAGTCGGAGCGATTAAAAAGGTCAGATTGGAAAGCATCAGAATTAAAGAGTAGCAAAGCAAATCAGCTTAAACATGGCCGCCATGGCAAAACAATAAAACAAAAAAAAGGTTCTAAAAAGTAATATTTGAACGAACATAAGAGGATTGTGTGATCTGCTTTTCTTTTAAAGAATTACTTCTTCCGAATTGAAAGAAAACCACATTATTGACACCAGTCATCATCATGCGTTTATTAGTTTTCCGAGCAAGATATCTTAAGCATTTACTTTGGGTCAGCCAACTGCTTGCCAAATGCTTAAACTTCCTGTGTCAGTCAATGAGAATGCAAAGTGTCAAAATTTTTCACAATGTGTTTCAGATTTGAAAACTCACTTTGCCACTGCATATGTACAAAAGATCAATAGTTGATCATTGGCTTAAAGTCAGAATCATAAAACATCAGTATACAAGTCAAAGAAAATACCAATCAATAATACGAACATTAAAGATGATCAATCAATATATCGATATGCTTATCATGTGCCATTTCTTGTTCTAGCAGTGAGATTGATATGCTAATTTCAGCTTCACAATAGAACAACAATAGTTTCTGATATACTGATCATATGTATCTGTGACTAATTTGCATATTGTTTTGCAAAAGAACATCTCATTAATTAATTATTGATTTTTGTTGTTTTCCAATTCAAGGTTTTCATTTTATTATAACACATAGTAATAAGTTTAAGTACTTTGCATATTGCTTTTCAAAAGCATAAGGACTCAGACATATGCACAGACTTGAAGTCTATATTCGAAACACCCTCCCCTGGACTAGAGAAACAAAACTAGAATCAGACGACCAGGTCTTTATGTGCTTCAGACTTAACATGCAACATAATATTAGCTATTTATATTTTCTCTATCGCTCTCTCTCGACCCAGGACTGTACTTTAATAAACAAAGTCTCTGACAGCATAGATACAGCATTCTCCCTCGATACATAAGTACATGCATTTGGTGACTTATATATCCATCACAGTAATTGGTTTGAATTCTCTAATTACACAAACACAGCTAGTAGCACAGCACATAGCTTCTCTATATCTCATTCCCTATCACAGACGGTTACATTTTTGACATGTTTCCCAGACCAGCAAAATCAACATGCCTTACTTCTAGATCTATTTCTGACCACAGTTCCTGATGATTGTGTAATGAATGCCCACAACCCACTCGGGAATGCTGATCACGCTGTGATAATGGTAGAAATCGGCCTAAATTTTCGACCCAAAACTGAAGAGCCACTGCTCAAAACAATGAGGTATTATAAAAAGGCTGACTGGGAAGCTATTGGGGATCTCATCAGAGATGCCCCACAGCGAAATATCTGTTCTCTTCCAGCTGAATAGTGTGCAAATGAGACTGAATGGTTCAAAACGGCCATTGAAGCACATGTTCCCACACGGAAATTCTGCAGCAAGCCCCACTCTCTCCAATCGTTTACTTCTGCTTGTGCAGCTGCCATTGCTCAAAGGCAGCATGCGTACTGCAGATTTAACCGACATAAGTCCAGTTCTAACAGACAATTTATAGAAGCTAGATGTAATTGTAAAAAAGAAATAGCGACAGCTAAGAGAGAATATACTGAAACCAGAAAACACATCACAGAAACTAGGAACCTGTGAGTTTTGGAAAATCTACAACAGTGTAGTAAATAATGGGCAATCAACGATTCCCCCACTATCAAACAATCATGAGGTTGTTTTCACAGCAACGTGCTTGCCATTCTAAGAGGCAACATGCTTGCCATTCGGTTTGCCTCAAACTCCACATTAGATCCAGCAAACCACTCCCTCCCTGACTTTCTTTTGTGAACAGACGCCACACTAGATGATCTGAAAATCACCTCTTCTCAGGTGCATGCTATCATAAAAAAACCTAGACACCTTGAAAGCATGTGGACGATCTCATCCTGGCTGTTCTATTAAAAAAATGCTCTGCTGAGGTTGCTCCAATTCTCTCCAAACTTTACAACAAATGCCTTAACAAATTTTGCTTTCCTGATTGCTGAAAAACCGCTTCTGTGGTAGCAGTTTTCAAGAATTCTGGCAAAAAAAGTCCTGACCCATTAAATTATTGCCCCATTAGCCTTCTCCCGATTTTTGCCAAAATAATTGGGTCCATAATTAATCAAACTCTAGTCCATCACCTTACAGTTGCTTAACTTCTGACTGACCATCAATATGGATTTAGCCAAGCCCGTTCTACAGCAGATATCCTAACTGAACATATATACCATTTACTGGACAAAGCAGGGGAGGGTAGAATGGTAGCTCTCGATATATCTAAGGCTTTTGACAGGGTATGGCATGATGGTCTTCTAAGGAAAATCAGATCATATGGTATCACTTGAAGAATACATAACGTAATTAAATCATTCCTAAGAGAAAAATCCAGGTTGTCCTCGGCGGCAGTACATAAACAATATGATATAAATGTGGGAGTACCTCAAGGGTTTATCCTGGGACCTTTACTATTCCTAATATTCATAAATGACCTCCCTGATAAAATTGTCTCTGAGATGGGTATATTTGCTGATGACACTACGCTCTATAACAGGCACAAGGGGTAAACAAATGAACACATATCGAAGGGAATGGCAGAAACACTAGACGAAGACCTCCAATCTGTAGTGGAATGGGGATAAAAATCGATGATCACATTCAATGCTGCCAAGACTAAACTTGTTTCCTTCAATAATTACAAGAAACTTCTACCACCAATAGCAATGGCCAAAAACACATTACCTAAAAGTAATTCCTTTAAACTCCTCGGACTAGCATTCACAGGGAACATGATTTGGAACAGATACATTGAGAGCATAGCCGAGGCTGTTGCAAAGAAGGTGGGCTCCCTTTACCGTGCTAGAAAGCTACTTACACCTGAAAGTATCCTGTACCTCTATAAGGCCACCATTCGCACATGTATGAAGTATTGTTGTCACATTTGGACCGGTTCATCTGCTACTTGTCTCTCGCTCCTGGACAGTATTCAAAAGACCTGATAGGTTCTGAACTATCATCTAAGCTTCAGACGAAATATTGCATCTCTCTGCCTGTTCTACAAGTATTTTAATGGTGAATGCTGTTACAAACTACAAGCACTTGTACCCCCTCGACGTAAATCCCTCGACAAACAACTAAATTCCACCTCTTCACAGTTGAGATCCCTAGGAGTAAGAAGGCCTTCTACTCCAATAGTTTCTTCCCCAGAACTGCTTTACTTTGGAACTCGCTTCCGGGATTCTGCTTTCCCAACTGTACTGACATGCAGAAGTTCAAGTGTAATGTGAACAGACATCTTGCCACTCATCTCCTTTCATAATACCCCTGCAACTTATGTTCCCGATAGTAGCCCCCTACTTCAAAGTGGCACTGTGCTTTGTTTGGGGTGAAAATTTAATTTAAAAAAAAAAATAAAGTTTTGTTTAGGACTGGCGACCTAAGCCAAAACACATGATAATTGCGGTGGATCTAATTATGGGAATACATGGTACAATAAGTTATTATGAATCTGCCCACATAAATCGATTAGTGAATATCTTACTCTTTCACACACATACCGCAAATTTTGGTATGTATGACTATTGCAATCAAAATTCAATTTAGTCTTCATTACAGTGACAGTGGCGCTATGACAGATTAATGTCGGTGAAACTGTATCGTCTGTCTGTGGCTTTACTAAAATGCATCAATTTGTCCATAGACAAGCAGATACAATAGTTTAAGATTAATATATGAAAGTGGACGTTACAGTTTTCCTTCTGTCACAAATTTGTGTACAGACAATAGGAAACGGATAAGCTATCATATAAGGTTTAAAAAAAAGTATAAGTTTTGAAGTTGTTGATTCCTTAATTGACATTTTCTTCACATGTTTATAAAAACAATGAATAAAATAACATTTGAACACAGTAATCAAATGATGTGAAAACTAAAATACAATCCCAATAATGGAAACAAATGAAAAATTAAATAAAAGTACAAAAATATTTTAAAAGTCATTTTCCCTCCCAGTTTTATGCAGAATTATTTAATAATTAACTAGCTGCCAACCTGGCGTTGCCTGGTTGTACAAAACGCTTAAACATGATATAATAATTTATACAGATTGCGTATGTATTATTATAGACACAATCCTCTATTGAATATTATATATTACGAGGAATAATTTGTCAGATGGACTAATTTGCAAAAAAGATAAATAAATAAATACTAATAATAATGTCGTTCATCAAATTCTGTCGAATGTTTGTTTACAATATCACATCAGCTGATATTTGACTTGACGATGAATGCCCTGGAAAAGTCACTTCTGATTAATGGTTAGTTTTAAAATATGCAAATGAAGAAATGATTTGTGGCGTTTTTAAATGGTACCTGTTCTTTTATCATAAATTCAACTCATTAATAAGAAAAAACTCAAGTAAAATGGTGAAGTACACCCAGGCTTGAACAGAGGATCATCCGATCTGTTTTCGAATGCTCTACCGCTAAGATATATGTCCAGATTATAATAAATCAGTGTATCTTAAGAAGAAATGATTTGCTGAAATTATCTTCCTTGCCAGTATAACGTAAATATTCCCTGTAAAAATTATTCTTTTTTATCTATATAATAAGCTATTTTAAACATGGGAATTTTTCGATTTTCGATACTTATCGGATGAGTTTCTGTACAAAACATATCTAAGAACATTGCCAGACATATAAATTAGCTTTGCGTGAAATTCGCAAAAGATAGGCTCAGCCGTTTCAAAACCTAGGAGGAAGGAATTCTCGCGCGCACACACAAACACACACACACACACACACACACAAAGTGATGTTTATATAATAGTACAGATAGACATAAATATAAATGTAACAAAGATATAAATAAATTTAAAAAAATGTAAATAAATGTGCGGTCAGCATGCAATCCGTACTGTGTGAATCATGTAAACAACCATCAATTATTTTTAAATATTTGTGAAAAAAAAAATTATTTTTAAATATTTGTGAAAAAAAAAAATTATTTTTAAATATTTGTGAAAAAAAAAAATTATTTTTAAATATTTGTGAAAAAAAAAAATTATTTTTAAATATTTGTGAAAAAAAAAATTTTTTAAATATTTGTGAAAAAAAAAAAATTATTTTTAAATATTTGTGAAAAAAAAAAATTATTTTTAAATATTTGTGAAAAAAAAAATTATTTTTAAATATTTGTGAAAAAAAAAATTATTTTTAAATATTTGTGAAAAAAAAAATTATTTTTAAATATTTGTGAAAAAAAAAAATTATTTTTAAATATTTGTGAAAAAAAAAAATTATTTTTAAATATTTGTGAAAAAAAAAAATTATTTTTAAATATTGTGAAAAAAAAAAATTATTTTTAAATATTTGTGAAAAAAAAAAATTATTTTTAAATATTTGTGAAAAAAAAAAATTATTTTTAAATATTTGTGAAAAAAAAAATTATTTTTAAATATTTGTGAAAAAAAAAATTATTTTTAAATATTTGTGAAAAAAAAAATTATTTTTAAATATTTGTGAAAATAAAAATTATTTTTAAATATTTGTGAAAAAAAAAAATTATTTTTAAATATTTGTGAAAAAAAAAAATCATTTTTAAATATTTGTTAAAAAAAAAATCATTTTTAAATATTTGTGAAAAAAAAAATTATTTTTAAATATTTGTGAAAAAAAAAATTATTTTTAAATATTTGTGAAAAAAAAAAATTATTTTTAAATATTTGTGAAAAAAAAAAATTATTTTTAAATATTTGTGAAAAAAAAAAATTATTTTTAAATATTTGTGAAAAAAAAAATTATTTTTAAATATTTGTGAAAAAAAAAATTATTTTTAAATATTTGTGAAAAAAAAAATTATTTTTAAATATTGTGAAAAAAAAAATCATTTTTAAATATTTGTGAAAAAAAAAAATTATTTTTAAATATTTGTGAAATAAAAAAATTATTTTTAAATATTTGTGAAAAAAAAATCATTTTTAAATATTTGTGAACAAAAAATCATTTTTAAATATTTGTGAAAAAAAAATCATTTTTAAATATTTGTGAAAAAAAAATCATTTTTAAATATTTGTGAAAAAAAAATCATTTTTAAATATTTGTGAAAAAAAAATCATTTTTAAATATTGTGAAAAAAAAATCATTTTTAAATATTTGTGAAAAAAAAATCATTTTTAAATATTTGTGAAAAAAAAAAATTATTTTTAAATATTTGTGAAAAAATTTTTTTTTAAATATTTGAAAAAAAAATCATTTTTAAATATTTGTGAAAATAAAATCATTTTTAAATATTTGTGAAAAATAAAATCATTTTTAAATATTTGTGAAAAATAAAATCATTTTTAAATATTTGTGAAAATAAAAAAATCATTTTTAAATATTTGTGAAAAAAAAAATTATTTTTAAATATTTGTGAAAAATAAAATCATTTTTAAATATTTGTGAAAAAAAAATCATTTTTAAATATTTGTGAAAATAAAAAAATCATTTTTAAATATTTGTGAAAATAAAATCATTTTTAAATATTTGTGAAAATAAAAAAATCATTTTTAAATATTTGTGAAAAATAAAATCATTTTTAAATATTTGTGAAAATAAAAAAATCATTTTTAAATATTTGTGAAAAAAAAAATTATTTTTAAATATTTGTGAAAAATAAAATCATTTTTAAATATTTGTGAAAAAAAAAAAATCATTTTTAAATATTTGTGAAAAATAAAATCATTTTTAAATATTTGTGAAAATAAAAAAATCATTTTTAAATATTTGTGAAAAAAAAAATTATTTTTAAATATTTGTGAAAAATAAAATCATTTTTAAATATTTGTGAAAAAAAAATCATTTTTAAATATTTGTGAAAATAAAAAAATCATTTTTAAATATTTGTGAAAAATAAAATCATTTTTAAATATTTGTGAAAATAAAAAAATCATTTTTAAATATTTGTGAAAAAAAAAATTATTTTTAAATATTTGTGAAAAATAAAATCATTTTTAAATATTTGTGAAAAATAAAATCATTTTTAAATATTTGTGAAAATAAAAAAATCATTTTTAAATATTTGTGAAAATAAAAAAATCATTTTTAAATATTTGTGAAAAATAAAATCATTTTTAAATATTTGTGAAAATAAAAAAATCATTTTTAAATATTTGTGAAAAAAAAATCATTTTTAAATATTTGTGAAAATAAAAAAATCATTTTTAAATATTTGTGAAAAAAAAAATTATTTTTAAATATTTGTGAAAAATAAAATCATTTTTAAATATTTGTGAAAAAAAAAAAATCATTTTTAAATATTTGTGAAAAATAAAATCATTTTTAAATATTTGTGAAAATAAAAAAATCATTTTTAAATATTTGTGAAAAAAAAAATTATTTTTAAATATTTGTGAAAAATAAAATCATTTTTAAATATTTGTGAAAAAAAAATCATTTTTAAATATTTGTGAAAATAAAAAAATCATTTTTAAATATTTGTGAAAATAAAAAAATCATTTTTAAATATTTGTGAAAAATAAAATCATTTTTAAATATTTGTGAAAATAAAAAAATCATTTTTAAATATTTGTGAAAAAAAAAATTATTTTTAAATATTTGTGAAAAATAAAATCATTTTTAAATATTTGTGAAAAAAAAATCATTTTTAAATATTTGTGAAAATAAAAAAATCATTTTTAAATATTTGTGAAAATAAAAAAATCATTTTTAAATATTTGTGAAAAATAAAATCATTTTTAAATATTTGTGAAAATAAAAAAATCATTTTTAAATATTTGTGAAAATAAAAAAATCATTTTTAAATATTTGTGAAAAAAAAATCATTTTTAAATATTTGTAAAAAAAAAAAATTATTTTTAAATATTTGTGAAAAAATTTTTTTTTAAATATTTGAAAAAAAAATCATTTTTAAATATTTGTGAAAATAAAATCATTTTTAAATATTTGTGAAAAATAAAATCATTTTTAAATATTTGTGAAAATAAAAAAATCATTTTTAAATATTTGTGAAAAATAAAATCATTTTTAAATATTTGTGAAAAATAAAATCATTTTTAAATATTTGTGAAAAATAAAATCATTTTTAAATATTTGTGAAAAAAAAATTATTTTTAAATATTTGTGAAAAATAAAATCATTTTTAAATATTTGTGAAAATAAAAAAATCATTTTTAAATATTTGTGAAAATAAAAAAATCATTTTTAAATATTTGTGAAAAATAAAATCATTTTTAAATATTTGTGAAAAATAAAATCATTTTTAAATATTTGTGAAAAAAAAATTATTTTTAAATATTTGTGAAAATAAAAAAATCATTTTTAAATATTTGTGAAAATAAAAAAATCATTTTTAAATATTTGTGAAAAAAAAAATCATTTTTAAATATTTGTGAAAATAAAATCATTTTTAAATATTTGTGAAAATAAAAAAATCATTTTTAAATATTTGTGAAAATAAAAAAAACATTTTTAAATATTTGTGAAAAATAAAATCATTTTTAAATATTTGTGAAAAATAAAATCATTTTTAAATATTTGTGAAAAATAAAATCATTTTTAAATATTTGTGAAAAATAAAATCATTTTTAAATATTTGTGAAAATAAAAAAATCATTTTTAAATATTTGTGAAAATAAAAAAATCATTTTTAAATATTTGTGAAAATAAAAAAATCATTTTTAAATATTTGTGAAAAATAAAATCATTTTTAAATATTTGTGAAAAATAAAATCATTTTTAAATATTTGTGAAAAAAAAATCATTTTTAAATATTTGTGAAAATAAAAAAATCATTTTTAAATATTTGTGAAAAATAAAATCATTTTTAAATATTTGTGAAAAATAAAATCATTTTTAAATATTTGTGAAAAAAAAAATCATTTTTAAATATTTGTGAAAATAAAATCATTTTTAAATATTTGTGAAAATAAAAAAATCATTTTTAAATATTTGTGAAAAAAAAAATCATTTTTAAATATTTGTGAAAAATAAAATCATTTTTAAATATTTGTGAAAATAAAAAAATCATTTTTAAATATTTGTGAAAAAAAAAATCATTTTTAAATATTTGTGAAAATAAAAAAATCATTTTTAAATATTTGTGAAAAATAAAATCATTTTTAAATATTTGTGAAAAAAAAAATCATTTTTAAATATTTGTGAAAATAAAAAAATCATTTTTAAATATTTGTGAAAAAAAAAATCATTTTTAAATATTTGTGAAAATAAAAAAATCATTTTTAAATATTTGTGAAAAATAAAATCATTTTTAAATATTTGTGAAAATAAAAAAATCATTTTTAAATATTTGTGAAAATAAAAAAATCATTTTTAAATATTTGTGAAAAAAAAATCATTTTTAAATATTTGTAAAAAAAAAAAATTATTTTTAAATATTTGTGAAAAAATTTTTTTTTAAATATTTGAAAAAAAAATCATTTTTAAATATTTGTGAAAATAAAATCATTTTTAAATATTTGTGAAAAATAAAATCATTTTTAAATATTTGTGAAAAATAAAATCATTTTTAAATATTTGTGAAAATAAAAAAATCATTTTTAAATATTTGTGAAAAATAAAATAATTTTTAAATATTTGTGAAAAAAAAATCATTTTTAAATATTTGTGAAAATAAAAAAATCATTTTTAAATATTTGTGAAAATAAAAAAATCATTTTTAAATATTTGTGAAAATAAAATCATTTTTAAATATTTGTGAAAAATAAAATCATTTTTAAATATTTGTGAAAATAAAAAAATCATTTTAAAATATTTGTGAAAAATAAAATCATTTTTAAATATTTGTGAAAAATAAAATCATTTTTAAATATTTGTGAAAATAAAAAAATCATTTTTAAATATTTGTGAAAATAAAAAAATCATTTTTAAATATTTGTGAAAATAAAAAAATCATTTTTAAATATTTGTGAAAAATAAAATCATTTTTAAATATTTGTGAAAAATAAAATCATTTTTAAATATTTGTGAAAAAAAAATCATTTTTAAATATTTGTGAAAATAAAAAAATCATTTTTAAATATTTGTGAAAAATAAAATCATTTTTAAATATTTGTGAAAAATAAAATCATTTTTAAATATTTGTGAAAAAAAAAATCATTTTTAAATATTTGTGAAAATAAAATCATTTTTAAATATTTGTGAAAATAAAAAAATCATTTTTAAATATTTGTGAAAAAAAAAATCATTTTTAAATATTTGTGAAAAATAAAATCATTTTTAAATATTTGTGAAAAAAAAATTATTTTTAAATATTTGTGAAAAAAAAATTATTTTTAAATATTTGTGAAAAAAAAATCATTTTTAAATATTTGTGAAAATAAAAAAATCATTTTTAAATATTTGTGAAAATAAAAAAATCATTTTTAAATATTTGTGAAAATAAAAAAATCATTTTTAAATATTTGTGAAAAAAAAAATCATTTTTAAATATTTGTGAAAAATAAAATCATTTTTAAATATTTGTGAAAAAAAAAATCATTTTTAAATATTTGTGAAAATAAAAAAATCATTTTTAAATATTTGTGAAAAAAAAAATCATTTTTAAATATTTGTGAAAAAAAAAATCATTTTTAAATATTTGTGAAAATAAAAAAATCATTTTTAAATATTTGTGAAAATAAAAAAATCATTTTTAAATATTTGTGAAAATAAAAAAATCATTTTTAAATATTTGTGAAAAATAAAATCATTTTTAAATATTTGTGAAAAAAAAAATCATTTTTAAATATTTGTGAAAAAAAAATCATTTTTAAATATTTGTGAAAATAAAAAAATCATTTTTAAATATTTGTGAAAAAAAAAATCATTTTTAAATATTTGTGAAAAATAAAATCATTTTTAAATATTTGTGAAAATAAAATCATTTTTAAATATTTGTGAAAATAAAATCATTTTTAAATATTTGTGAAAAAAAAATCATTTTTAAATATTTGTGAAAATAAAAAAATCATTTTTAAATATTTGTGAAAAATAAAATCATTTTTAAATATTTGTGAAAAAAAAAATCATTTTTAAATATTTGTGAAAAATAAAATCATTTTTAAATATTTGTGAAAAAAAAAATCATTTTTAAATATTTGTGAAAAAAAAATCATTTTTAAATATTTGTGAAAATAAAAAAATCATTTTTAAATATTTGTGAAAAAAAAAATCATTTTTAAATATTTGTGAAAAATAAAATCATTTTTAAATATTTGTGAAAATAAAAAAATCATTTTTAAATATTTGTGAAAAAAAAAATCATTTTTAAATATTTGTGAAAATAAAAAAATCATTTTTAAATATTTGTGAAAAATAAAATCATTTTTAAATATTTGTGAAAAAAAAATCATTTTTAAATATTTGTGAAAAAAAAAAATTATTTTTAAATATTTGTGAAAAAAAAAAATTATTTTTAAATATTTGTGAAAATAAAAAAATCATTTTTAAATATTTGTGAAAAAAAAAAATCATTTTTAAATATTTGTGAAAAAAAAAAAATCATTTTTAAATATTTGTGAAAAAAAAAATCATTTTTAAATATTTGTGAAAATAAAATCATTTTTAAATATTTGTGAAAAAAAAAAATCATTTTTAAATATTTGTGAAAAAAAAAATTATTTTTAAATATTTGTGAAAAAAAAAATCATTTTTAAATATTTGTGAAAAAAAAAATCATTTTTAAATATTTGTGAAAAATAAAATCATTTTTAAATATTTGTGAAAAAAAAAATCATTTTTAAATATTTGTGAAAAATAAAATCATTTTTAAATATTTGTGAAAAAAAAAATCATTTTTAAATATTTGTGAAAAAAAAATCATTTTTAAATATTTGTGAAAATAAAAAAATCATTTTTAAATATTTGTGAAAAAAAAAAATTATTTTTAAATATTTGTGAAAAAAAAAAAATCATTTTTAAATATTTGTGAAAAAAAAAAATTATTTTTAAATATTTGTGAAAAAAAAAAATTATTTTTAAATATTTGTGAAAAAAAAAATTATTTTTAAATATTTGTGAAAATAAAAAAATCATTTTTAAATATTTGTGAAAAAAAAAATCATTTTTAAATATTTGTGAAAAAAAAAATTATTTTTAAATATTTGTGAAAAAAAAAAATTATTTTTAAATATTTGTGAAAAAAAAAATTATTTTTAAATATTTGTGAAAAAAAAAAAATCATTTTTAAATATTTGTGAAAAAAAAAAATTATTTTTAAATATTTGTGAAAAAAAAAAATTATTTTTAAATATTTGTGAAAAAAAAAATCATTTTTAAATATTTGTGAAAAAAAAAAATTATTTTTAAATATTTGTGAAAAAAAAAAATTATTTTTAAATATTTGTGAAAAAAAAAATTATTTTTAAATATTTGTGAAAAAAAAAAAATCATTTTTAAATATTTGTGAAAAAAAAAATTATTTTTAAATATTTGTGAAAAAAAAATTATTTTTAAATATTTGTGAAAAAAAAAAAATCATTTTTAAATATTTGTGAAAATAAAAAAATCATTTTTAAATATTTGTGAAAAAAAAAAAATCATTTTTAAATATTTGTGAAAATAAAATCATTTTTAAATATTTGTGAAAAAAAAAAAATCATTTTTAAATATTTGTGAAAAAAAAAAAAATCATTTTTAAATATTTGTGAAAAAAAAAAAAAATCATTTTTAAATATTTGTGAAAAAAAATAAAATCATTTTTTAAATATTTGTGAAAAAAAAAAAATCATTTTTAAATATTTGTGAAAAAAAAAAATCATTTTTAAATATTTGTGAAAAAAAAAAAAAATCATTTTTAAATATTTGTGAAAAAAAATAAAATCATTTTTAAATATTTGTGAAAAAAAAAAAATCATTTTTAAATATTTGTGAAAAAAAAAAAATCATTTTTAAATATTTGTGAAAAAAAAAAAAAATCATTTTTAAATATTTGTGAAAAAAAATAAAATCATTTTTAAATATTTGTGAAAAAAAAAAAATCATTTTTAAATATTTGTGAAAAAAAAAAAAATCATTTTTAAATATTTGTGAAAAAAAAAAAAATCATTTTTAAATATTTGTGAAAAAAAATAAAATCATTTTTAAATATTTGTGAAA